>NC_054537.1:79971506-80239006 GCF_017654505.1 Polyodon spathula
TTTGGGTGTGTCATACTTGGTTATGTCATATTATACATCTATGGGGTAGTTCCACAGACACTGATAAACAATAATTGTGGACAATCTAAATTAAGATTAGGTAGCCCAATCTTAGGGTTAAGCACAAATTCCGCAAAAGTTGTATTTTTGGAGTTGTGGAATAGACATGTTAGGTAAAAAAACAAAACAAACAAAAAAAAACTTTATTTTTGTCATTTCCATACTGTTATTTCTACAAGGTCCATAAAAAAACCATGTAGGTATGGTGAGAAATATGTAAACAATGACCCCCTGTGTCAGAGATCCAATGAATTAGGATGGCTTCATTACATTTTGTCAAAGTCATGACCAGAATAATTTCCATGTTCTTGAGAAGCAAGTAGTTAATAGTCAATTGCCAGAGGTGACTGTATAAGGACCTCTGATTTTAAACTATGAAAAATAAAATCAATCTTAACAGTTTTCAAACAGCTTTTTTTTGGATGTCTTTCACTATGTGATAAATAAAAAGAAAATATGCCTTTCAGGACAATAAATCTTTATAAAAAAAAAAAAAAAGATTATGAATGTGTTTCTCCAGTTATCCTAGTGAATCATCCGGAAAACTGACCAATGATTGGAGTATCGTTGGCTGGGGACTTGAAAGCTGTTTTTATTTAAAATTACTATTTAGGTTCTGCTTAAAATATATATATATATATATATATATATATATATATATATATATATATATATATATATATATATATCTACTGGACTGCTACAGTAGTTGTCTTTACTGCAGTGGGAATTACTGCCTTATGGCATTTATTATTCCCTAATCTTTAGTTTTTTCCCCTGTATCTAAGGTTACTATTTTTATTTTCTTGTATCTAAGGTTACTAGGAACATTTACAGTATTTTGGGTGATTCATGTGTGTAGCCAATTTAAACCCCAATCCTAGAATCTGAATCTTCTGGCCTTGAGTTATGTACTTCTGCATGTTATTGATATAGGCCTGCCTAAAATTGTCAGACATGGTTTGTATTGAACTTGTATCTATTGAAGGAGGTAATGTCTCATCATTAAACATAGTCTTGCCCAAAGTAAATTCAGTGAGCAGCTACTTTAACTCTGCTCATCAGTGGGTGGAAGGCTAAAAACTGCAAAGAAGAAGCCCTGATAACATTCCAGTGCAGTCAAAGGTGGCTTCTGTTTGCTGAAAGCTTTGTCACCAGACATGAAAAAATGGCAATTTCATGTGCTTGCCACTAATCTGGAAATATTTAGCTAGGTAACTAAGGCCCAAGATTAATATACTGTGTGCCATCCGTCTCGTACATAACTTTATATTAGTGAAATCATTTAAACTGCATTTTTATAAGTGGGAGGTTTTCACTGAAAAATCTTGTATGACAGAATAGTGTGGAATCTAATTCTAAAATAAACACTAGCTTAATACGCATTATATTTACAGACATTGAGGCAGAAGGCTTAGTGCAAATAGGTATACAGCTGCTCTGCATATCGATTCATGCAATGAATATTCAGGATGGGCCGTTGATATTAATGTCATGTTAATTATTCTTATGTGACATGCTTTTATAGATATTTACCATGACATTACAATTATTTTATTATGCTTGACACAGTACAAAAGGTAACACAATGCAATTGATAGCTACACCTGTGGATATTCAGCAGAAATCAAAAAAGGCTTTGTAGACTTAAAAAAAAAAGATGTTCTACTGAAAACTTTTTCTACTGCTGTTTAAATCATGTGAATAGACTTGAACTTGAATCTGAAATTCTTTTGATTATTGATTTTCCTTGTTTGATCAAATTATTGGTGTTGGTCATCAATATATGATCAAAATATATCCAAAATGTTGCATATAGAAGTATGTGGAAACCTTTTTTTGTTTTACATGCATTTTGCATTGTACTTCAAGGTGACAGATGATATTATTCTGTTTATGAAAAAAATGTACTTTCAAAGGGCCACACAGCATGCCTGAGCACACAACGAAGCAGCTAGTGATGTCAAGGGCAGCTACCTTTGTATAAAAGTTTGCTTTCACTGTTGATATGGGCCAACACTAACAAACTGGTTATGCAGTACTAGTGGATGCTCAATAGACAAGAAAGATCTTCCTTCCTTCCTTTTGTAAAAAGTAAAATGCATTGTACAACGCTATGGGTTTATCTATGCTTCATCTGTTACCTCATACAATCTAAAAGGGTTCTTAAATTGTCAGTTCAAGGAACACATGGGAGTAAGGACTTCCAATAAGAAAATCAACATAGCATTAAGTTATAAACTAGACCACTGTTTCTGATGTGCATTTGAGTACTGTACATCACCTCAAATGATTAGCCTCCGATATATATGCATATCCAAATCACACTTGGTGAAAAATAATACTGTCTGCATTTTAAATTTACAAACAGTAAGGGTCCTATTTGGAAGGCAAATACACATTTAAGAAGGACTAAAAACACTTCTGTTATAAAACTATACCCACAGCATTAGTTTAACTGGTGCATAGCATCTTGCTAGTTCTAAACTGTCAACTGTGTTATTCCTTTCTGTAAATGTGTCATTCTCTTGCACTTGCTTCAAAGCAGCCATAAAAGTTGATTTTAGTAAAAAAAACTCATGCAATAGAAAGAACCACATTTATTAAAGCTTAGACAACAAATACTATATTATACATTTTTTTCATTACATCTTTGGCCTTTGGCCTCACCCTTCGAGGGAACATGCCCATAATTTAGTCTGCTGTTAGTGGAAAGGCTGCAGGGAAGCCATGCGTAGGGAGCAGGATAGCTGCCCTCCTCCCCTTTAGACAAAGCCAAAAAACAGGTGGAGGCTGGGGAGGAAGAGATGAACTCTGGTGTAAAGTGGGGACAAATGGATTGAGGGAAGATGTAAAGCCCTTTCTAGCTGATCATTGGATGTGTGGTTTATCGAATGATGAATGAGGTACTAGCCAAACGAAAGTTCTGGTAATGAGGGTGCCTGAACCATAATTTGTTACCACAGTTAGATTGATGTCCACTATAGGGGTCAGGGAATACAAAAATAACCACGCAGTTTGTATTTTAACATTATAGCACAGACAATATTGATAAGACATGTTGTCTGTTAAAGTCTGTATGATATTTGGTAGAAATGATCACACCATACCTGGTAACTTAAGAATAGCATGTGTGGCAAAACAATATACTGGAAAGTTAACTTTACATTAATTAACCTCACTCCTGGGGCTAGTTTTCTCATAAAAGTAGTATTCTGTCATAATTCAATGAAATATCCTGTGTGAATTGAAGTAACTTAAAAAAAAAAAAATGATGGTGATTAAGTAGATTCAAGAAAATGCAGAGTCTTTTTCTTCAATCAGTTGTTAGGTTTATTGAAATATGCAGGGAGTCTGGTCCCAGGTACAGGACAAACAGAATACTCATCATTACAATGTTTGCATGACATTAAATACCCTTCTGTATAGATGGTCCACCTCCCCTTTCTCTGACACTTAACCAATTGCAAAGGTAATTTAATTTATTGTGTGTGTGTGTCTGTAGGCTAGTGTGACAACCTCTGAACTCAGTGCATTCTTCACACTCCTGGAGACAAAAGATCCATACATCTGCCTTTTGTTATCTTCTTGGGACCCCCTTTGATCCCAGTGGCATTATCTCTTTCGATCTCTCTGAAGTCTTTAGAGCCTGTCCCCTTCTAGTCCACAGCATTGTTATCTCGTTAGCTTTCAGTCAAGGTTGGGCAAGAGCATGTAGACGCAACGTCAATGGTTAGCAGTACATGCAATTTGAACCAAACAGTCTGCTATCTGCAATATTAGTCTCTTTTCAGAAAAGAACACCAGTATAGCTCTGCCAGTCCACATGCGTAGCAAACTGCTACTCAATTCTCGATCCATGTTTTCCAACATGGATGCATACAGTGACCCCATATATGCACGCTGTATAACATTCATTTGTTTGTAATTGTACTGCTTTTTTAAATGTGCTTATTTTTGGGTGTATTATTAATTTATTTTAGAATAAAATAGTTTTACAATACATGCTTTACTTAAATTAAGAATGTCCAGTAATATATTGTGCTGTCTTTTTTATCTCCATGGAATAGAAATGTAGATAATTAGTTTCTGTTAAAATATGTTTGCATCAGGTAAACAGAAAAGATAAGACATTCATCTCTGGAAGTTATCAGAAACCCTAGACCATTTTCCTTAAGCCACCTATTTGTAGGAGATAACAGTACAGAAACAGGATTAGCCATGTCATGCAACTATGGAGGAAAGTGTTCTTGTCCCAGCTTTTCATGCGACTATTTTGAATAGACATTGTTTGAGAAGTTCAATGAAGGGGTTATAACTGCTTGTTTTACCCATATTGTACCAAGTTTTAAAACAACCCCCCCCCCCCCCAATTAAACCATGACCCCTGAAATCCACCAGATTTTTTTTTAACCAAAAAAACAGAATTTCTGCTCTCTATTTTACTCCTTTAAACCACCATCCCACTGTCTGCCATCTACAACATCTTGTTCAGCACTTTTGAAATTTCCCAGATAAACAGCCAGCTTCAGTTTTGTTTATCCCCTTTGCATAACCATACTAGCCCTACAACTGCTACAAAAGCTAATAAATAAACTACAATAAAACAAACATTACTGGAAAAATTGAGGGAATTATGTTAGAATCCGCGAATGACAAATATCTGATTACAAATAAACACATTTCACTCGCACACAGCTTGGAATAGTTTAGTAGCTCCTCTCCATATGATGACAGGGTCACTTGGAGTTACAATATTTTGCAAGACTTGGAAGACAAAGACACAACAAATATAAAACACATTTGTTAAGCAATCCTGAAGCATATTAATCCAAACTTTGTGTACATGCAACAGTGAAAAGGAACACTTTATTAGATGAACATAAAAACTCTGCTGTTCTTCAGATTATACATTTTTTTTAAAAGCAGGAGCAATTGTATTGGTGATAAAAAATAAATATGTTTAAAATATCTCTCAATTGGGTTATCCTAAATTATATCTTACAACATTACAATATGCCCTGAACTATGTTATACCGTTATATTTATCTCATTGCTGTATGTTTTGGTCAAGCATTTCATATAATGCAGTATTTTACACAAAAATGTAATTAGCATTAAGGACAACATTAAAATGGCTATTAGTGTGAAATGAATTGCATAATTAATATCAGATATTAACATGTTAATATATAAATCGTGCTAATATTATGCCCAGAGGAGTGTGTGGACTATGTTATTTCAGGTCCAGGATCATCTAATGTGGTTAAATGTAGATATTTACCAACTTCAGACTTCATTGTGCAACGGAGTGTTACTTTCTGACATCTTGTCCTAAAGAAAACAATTAAGCAGTTCTTCCGTTTTCACTGCAGGTCCTGGTGTTATGATACACTAAATGTAGAGCAATGTTCTATATGCCATTGCTGACACCATGGCCAGAACTCTCATGCTATGGGGAATGCAGGCCAGACTGTACGGCAAGGCTAAGATAATGGTAGGGGCGCAACAAACCAAAACCACAGTGAACTGGTTCCATGAAAGAGTTAGTATTGAAAATACTGCGACGATTCAAATATAAACTCAGTTGTGATTGTACAAAATAATTTACATAACAGTTTTATCTTATTTAGAATACATTCATGGATTTATAAATGTATTTAACCTGAGTGAAAAATGTACTGTACAAGAGATCAACTTCACCAAACAATATTATACCCCCTGTAACATTAGGTTTTCACTACCCTACTTTCTGAGAGTTGTGGCTACCACTGATACCTTTTATTACAATTTTTAGGTGCGGAGTCACTAAATTACAGTAATGGAGACATTTCTACAGAAAAAATGAATTTGAGTATATTTTAAAACTTATTTTTTACATTCAAACTAGGTAATCATATGGTATATTTTGTCATAGAGTCAGTTTGTCAGCTGTTTTATAAAGGAATAATACGGTTTATTTTTGATGGATGTTTGTCCTAATACACAAGCCGAAAGTCATGTTATGTTAGTGTGGCGGAGTGTTCCGCCCCTCTGTTTATATTATTTTTTGTATAATTATTGTTTGCGGTACGGACGAAAAGCCGTCGTCATTATTTGTTATTGTTTTGTATTTTTTGTTTTAAAAACCTTGTGAGGATGTGTGACTGATCAGCTACTGATTGTTTAACTAACTGACAGTCACAGATCATGATTAAACTAGTGCAGATGATTCCCAGAATATAAAAGCCTGAAGCTTTTCTTGTTCAGAGAAAACGTGTTCGGAGTAGAGAACAAGACTGGAGACAGGAGGTAAAGAGAAAATAACTGAAAGTATAACAACTGCTCAGTGTGCTGGTTTATACACCAGCATGATACTTATCTGTTATTTTTTTGGCCAATGTACCCTTTTGTTTCAAGAGTGTTGTTTTTGTTTAAACCTTTTATTTTTGTTCACTAATAAAAAAAAAATGAGCACCATTGTGTCTCAGATTCACCCGTCAGTATTTTTTTTCATAAAAACTGTATAAAGTTTGCACTCGACTTGTTCAAAGTGTGCACGTGACTACAATATCCCAAGCACTCCAAAAATCTGGCCTGTATGGTAGGGTGTCATGAAGGAAGCCATTATTCAAGAAAGCCCACCAAGAATACAGTTTGAAGTAAGCAAAAAAAAAAAAAAACACAGATTCTGTAGCCACGTGGCAAAACGTTTTGTGGTCTGAGAAAACTGAATTGGAACTTTTTGGCCTAAATGTAAAGCGTTATGTTTGGCGCAAAGCCAACACAGCGCATCTACCCAAGGAACACCATCCCTATCGTGAAGCACGGTGGTGGCAGCATCATGTTATGGGGACGTTTCTCATTAGCAGGGGCTGGGGCACTTGTCAGGATAGAAGGGAAAATTAATGGAGCAAAGTACAGAGAAGTCCTTGAAGAAAACCTGCTGCCCTCTGAAAGAAAGCTGAAATTAGGACGGAAGTTCACCTTTCAGCATGACAACGACCCAAAGCACACAGCCAAAGCTACACTGGAGTGGCTAAGGAACAAAAAGGTAAATGTCCTTGAGTGGTCCAGTCAGAGCCCCGACCTAAATCCAATCGAAAATTTGTGGCACGACTTGAAGATTGCTGTCCATCAACACTCCTCAAGGAACTTGACAGAGCTTGAACAGTTTTGTAAAGAAGGATGGTCAAATCTAGGTGTGAAAAGTTGGTAGAGACCTATCCCAACAGACTCACAGCTGTAATTGCTGCCAAAGGTGCTTCCACCAAGTATTAACTCAGGGGGGTGGAGACTTATTCAATTATGATGTTTTATTTTTGTATTTTAATTTTTTTTTTTTTTTTTTTCTCAATAAAAACACACACACACACACACACACACACACACACACACAGTATATCCCTTTAATTCAGGCAATAAAGGATATAGGGGATCAGGTGATGCTGCGTACTGTGGAAGCATTCAACACCACGCTTATACTGGCAGATACTGATGAAACTGATTGAAGTGCATTAATTCCCAAAATTGCCACTGCCTGCTGTATCCTGCATAAACTCTTGTCAACAACAAAATTAGTTGTTCAGGAATCAGTGGCTGCCTGTGAGACAGATTGGGAAGGTTACAGTGTCACTAGTAAAAAAAAGCGGCACTGCCTTTCACAAGCCCAAAACAAGCGCAACGCATGTTAGACTCTCAAAAACAAGCCCAATGCCGCTTGATATAAGCGAACTTGGCAACTGTGAAGCTTACCTCAGCCACCATTTTCAATTGGACAGCTGAGATCTGATGAGGCTTGTGCTGTCAGAGTCAGAGATTATTTGCTTTCTTTTAAGTTGTGTTAGTTTTACCGTTGTGTTACATGTTAATGATACAAACAAATAAAACACAATCAATGTTCATTTGCAGTTTTACTTGGTCACTTCTGAGAGGGCATCAACAACTTGGATGTTTGTTGCGCTGTTTTGGGCGATCAAGCTGGCTCATGACATCAAGTTCACCAACTATATTTATTAATGTGGAGGGCAGACACGCGTTGTCTTTGGACATAGCTGGGATGAAAAATAAGGACGGGAATTAATTCAGTTACATTTAAGCAGCTCACTTGCATTTTGTTTTTAACTTTAGCATAGCTTTTACAGCAAGGGTATTCTCAGGCAGCTGCTTTAATACTATAACAAGGGCATAACGCAGTTCATGGTAAGTGGTTTTATACAGAACTGTAAACACACAAGCGATATACAACATGACAGTTCAGACACAGCAAAAAACCTGAGTAATTCTCCCAAACATGCACATGCATCGCCATTTCACGTGTAAATTGACCAGCATGGAAACCCCATGATTGTTACTAACTGATGGAGAGATAGCACACAAAAAACACTCTGTGGTGATGTTGAAATGGAAAAAAGTTTGACATCTGTTTTGGGTTGCCAGTAGTATAGTATTCTTATTTAATACTATACAGTAGGTGAGTACTCAATCCAAGTATTTTGGGGGAAAGCGCTGCACTAAAGCCTGATGAGTGGACAGCCATGATTTTGTTCAACCTCATATTTTCATAAGATGCCCTAATTGGACTGTGGCCCTAAGCCTGGATATCTTTGAGAATAGTCATTGATGGTGTCTGGTAAGATATTGTTTGGAATGTGATGACTGTTTGAAAGCCAAGTTCTTAAAGCTGTTCTGGTGCAGTAAAGTCTTTTTTTATGGCACAGTGTTGTGTGTGTGCTTTTTTTTTTTTTTTCAAGACCTGCTTTTTTGGGCTGTCTTCCCCAGTCTTTCTTTGAACTAAACGTGGTGGTCAGGTTGTGTGTTGAGATGCACTGTCCAGGGCCAATCCAAAGTAAATGGTAAGCAGTCTGACATTATTTATATAGACCATAACAACTGTACCATAACTACACTTAAACCGATCCTTGTATTTTCAGCATGTTTTACACTTTTTTTGTGTGCTTTTTCTTTTCTTTTCTTTTCTTTAAATAAATCATTTGTATAATGTGTATGTCCCCTCAAATACTGTACAATAAAGTCTAAGTGATTACCAAGCCTATAAATGTTTCTGAACTAATGTTTATGTTATATTGGTTACACAGTATTACACAGCCTTACAGACTGTTAAGTAAAGTAACGTCTTCATTCCAGGGTCAAGGCAAAGTCACCTTTTCCACATACCATGGAGAGAAGTGACCCATTTGAAAGCAAATATTTCTTGAAGCCCACAGTTAGATGTTAAGAGCCTTTGCAACTGTTGATGGCTTTGACATTGTGACACTGATGTAAATCTTTGCTGCTAAATCTGCACAGATATTGACAGAGATATTGTGTTAAATAATTATTAGCAGCAGAGATTTCTTTATATATCCTTTTACAAACACAGCTAAGAAAATAAATAATATAGCAGCTAAGAAAATAAATCATAAGCATGTATAAAACTTACCAATAACTCAGCAAAAAAACAAAAAAAGGGTCCTGGTCACTCTATACAGAAGTATCAAATTTAGAACCTCTAATTAGGGTTCTTGGATCAAATGATTCTACCTGCATTTACAACTCATTATTTAGAACCCTTATTTATTGCATCTATAAAAATGGTTTTATAAAGACCATGATCACTATATGGGTTCCAAAGGAACCATATGGTTACACTTAGTGCACCAGATAAACTGTGTACTAGATGTTTTACGCATTGAACAAATATGGATTACATTTGATATTTCAATTTAATGTGTACTGAACATGCATAACAATTAAGCTGCACAGCTTGAGTTTGCATGTTATCAAGCTTCTGGTAATTATTTGGTTCCCGATGTCTCAATGGTCAAATGTGAATATACTGCAAGTGGTAACTAGAGAATGCTGGCACAGCTAATTGTAGCCTACCTGGGAATTGCCCAAAACACATGACCAATAAGTTCAGGTTTTCAATTAAAAAACCACTTGCTTGCAATGTGTGTTTATGAACGGTACATAATTGACTGGATACTTGATTTTGGACTCTGAATTTCTCTGTGTCGTCTTAGTCCCCCTCAACCTAATCTACCTATTTACCTCTCGGTCAACCAGATCTTTGGAAGGTAAATCTACTGTATATTATGTACACAATATTCTGTGTTTGGAGAGAGTCAGGATGCTTTATATTTTAATAGCAAGGAAATCAATAAGGAATACAATAGTATTGTTTGTTTATAAATATAAAGTATGTATATGCAGGCTTTTTGTTAAGTACATTCTTTCTAATGCCTTGGAATTAAAAAAAAAAAAAAGTTTGTATGTTTATTTGCTTCACATCCATATTGTGTGTAATCAATGCAGCAAAATAAGAATAATTTGTTTTTATTGTAAGACCAAGTTTTTGTACAGTAGTTCAAAGTACAATTA
Source organism: Polyodon spathula (assembly GCF_017654505.1). NCBI lineage: Eukaryota > Metazoa > Chordata > Actinopteri > Acipenseriformes > Polyodontidae > Polyodon > Polyodon spathula. The sequence goes on from NC_054537.1 coordinate 79,981,929, forward strand.
CAGTTCTTATGTAAGGTTGTAGTTAATGCATACCCCATAAGTTAGCATTAAACTATGTACAGTATTTATTGAAAGTACTCATGACTTATAGGTAATGTTGCATTTTACTCACCCAAAATACATTTTACCTACATAATGTCTAAATTGGAGAGCAAATTATAATAATAATAATAATTTATTGATTTTATATAATACCTTTTGGGGATCACAAAGCACTTTACATACATAAATGACAATAACACTATGTAACACAATTTTTGTTCCTGGGTAGTAAGTGTTATTTCCTAATTGCTTATGCCTCAAAAGTATAGAAAATGGCTATTATTCCCCACAAACTTTGCTTTTGTGACCAGGACAGTGATATTTCGAAATATCACTATTTCCAATGGTAAAACGGGCAAATGTGTTTTTTTTTTTTTTTCACATAAAGTCAGAAAAAAACAACATATGAATCCAAATTAACATGTATTTATACTAAAGTAATACAAAAATGACTACACATTTGCCTGTTTTCCCATTGGATATAGTGATATTTTGAAATATCACTGTCCTGGTCACAAAAGCAGTTTGTGGGGAATAATAGCCATTTTCTATACTTTTTAGGCATAAGCAATTAGGAAATAACACTTACTACCCAGGAACAAAAAAAAAAAAAAAAAAAAAAAAAAAAAAAAATTGTTACACGGTGATAATCAAAATAATAAAAGCAGCAATGAAAACAGCACTACAGGAAAAAACCCTGGCCGCTAGGTTCTGGACCATTTGAAATCTCTGCAGGAGCTTACCAGAGACCCCTGCTAATAATCCATTGCAGTAATAAATGCGAGTGGTAATGAACGCATGGACCAGTTTCTGTGCATCAACAGTTGTAAGTTTGGATCTTAGTCGGGCAATGTTGCGCAGATGCAAAAAGGAAATCTTGGTGGTATTCTTAACATGGGACTCATAAGAAAGTACTGAGTCAAAGATCACACCAAGATTTTGTGCTTCAGAAGCGTAACATACTTCAACCCCATCAATTTGTAGGTTGACACTACCTACTTTGTGAAGCTGTTGGGGAGAACCAATTAACATCACCTCAGTTTTATCACAGTTTAATTTAAAATAATTATTTTGCATCCAAATTTTAATATCAGACAGGCAATCAAGAAGAATAGAAAAATCAAGATTTGACTCAGGTTTGGCCTGTAAATAAATTTGTGTATCGTCGGCATAGCAATGAAAATTAATTCCATGGCTGCAAAGTATTTGACCTAAAGGTAAAAGATAAATACTAAAAAGAAGAGGTCCTAATACAGAGCCCTGTGGAACACCAGCTGAGACCAGAATTGTTTTAGACCTGGCTCCATCCATTGCCACAGACTTCTTCTGTCTTCTATCAGACAGGTTGGATTGAAACCATTGGAGTGCAGTGGCGGAGGTGCCTACATAATTCTCAAGACGGCCCAGTAAAACCTCATGATCAACTGTATTAAATGCTGCGCTCAGATCCAAGAGGACAAGTATATTAATAAGGCCAAAATCAGCGGCTAACAGAAGGTCATTTATCACCTTCACCAGTGCAGTGTGTACTGTGCTTGGCTCTAAAACCTGATTGAAATAATTCGTAGAGGTCATTAGACAGCAGATGATTTTGAAGTTGACGTGCCACTAACAGTTCTAAAATGTTTGACAAGAAGGGAAGATTAGAGATCGGCTTATAATTAGATGGTGTATCTGGATCCAAATTAGATTTTTTTAGTAAGGAGGTGATCGCAGCAATTTTAAATGGGGACGGACTCCTAATCTAAGTGACTTATTAATAAGACTCGTAACATAAGGGCAGAGAGTTTCAAAACTAGACTTAAGCAAGGCAGTTGGAAAAGGGTCAAGGAGGCACATTGTAGATACAGATTTAGTTACTAGTTGATTAATGTCGAAAAGAGAAACCTCAGCAAAGTCAGTAAAAAAGTAACCTAGGTAAGCAGAAGAAATTAATTTTGGGGCAGGAATAACAGTGGGTCATAGCTGGTTTCTAATGTTAATTTTATCCTGAAATAATTCAATAAATGTATGTCACAAAGACGGCCGAAGTGGGAGGCGTCAGAACCAGGAAAAGGAATGAACACAAAGACAGATGATGTGAAATGATGGTGGCGCTTGCTTGCGCCAGTTTATTGCAAAATAAAAGGGTTTAAACAAACAGAAAACAACAGGACATGGCACTCTACGCCAAAACAAAAACACAAACAAAACGGACTATACAGACAAACATGGTGCACGGACAGACACACTAACAAACACGGTGAGCAGATAAATAAACAAGTATCGTGCTGGTCCCACCAGCACACAATAGCAATTGATATTTACTTCTAATTCTCCTCCTCTCTCTCCTGTTCTCCACTCACCGATCACCCAACCCCGAGTGGGTGAAAACATGCTGCTTTTATGCAGCTGTACCGAGACTCGATTGCTAATCAATCATTCAAGTGGAGTCTGCACGTGAATTAATAAAGTGCAATTCCCAGTGCTCACATATTACTTTTTACTTGCACATGAAGTGCTGTGCAATCCTCGTGCCTAAATACAAATATACATTTTAAACACTTGTGTTACACAGAACCGTTTATATCCTGTGTACCAATGACTATACACCAACATTTAACACATCACATGCAACATATAACAGAAAATACACACAGGGGCGGGCACTTCGTCACAATGTATTACACAGGTCAATAGATATGGATGGAGAAGCTTTGTTTGCTGGCTGTAGCATTTGATTTATAGTAGAAAAAAGATACTTTGGGTTGCCACGGCCATTCTCAATCTCAATTCTCAAATTACACTGTATTATATAGAATGCAGAGGTACCTTTTAGTTTAGACATTTATTGCATTAATGTCATTAATAACTTAAATGTAAACTTAACTTATGATTGTGTCAGAGTGTCAACTTTTAAAAGTTATTGTTCATAATTAAAATAAAATAGTGGCAATAGTTTCCATTTACTGAAATAACAGATTTGTTGACACCAGATTAGGCAAATAAAAGATAGTTGAGTTATGGTCTGCATTCACAGTGAGAGGGCACAAATCATTGAATGCTATGTCTTATCTAGCAATGGACAAGTTAACTCATATCTCACGGTCAGACGCACAGTTGTAGACAAAACAACATGGTCACATAACAACCTAGCAGCATCTCATGGGCCAAACTCAAATAAAAAAAGTACTGTACCATTTAAAAATAAATGCAAAGATGCAGTACAGAAACACTGCATACCAGAAGCGTGGCTCTATCTAGCATGGTATACATTTTTCTTAAGGCCGCTACACACCAGAGGGGTTGAGACAAAATTAATAGAAACTATACTTTTGATAAGTATCTTTCAAATGACAGGTAATGAGGGAGCAACGCAGAATTTTTCGATTTCTTCATGCGACAACTAGGGAATTGAACAATCAGAGAACAGCTTCAATGCAGTGTCTAAAATAATACTTGAAAATGGAACTAGAAAAATAATACTTGCCGTGGAAAAATACCCAAAGATTTATAAAAATAACACATAATCAGATTATCCCAGATTTGGTTAATTCACAAAGACTATGATGTCAGAAAATCACACATGTTCTATACTATGTATACCCTCAGTAGTTCTTTGTATGTGCAAACTAGAACAATCCTCCTCTATGATCAGTGACCTGTATATTTAGTGCATAAGTTATTGTTTGAGATCAAGTATGATTGTGTATTTATTTATTTATTTTTATGCACTGTATGTAGCGCTATATCATTCTTTTTAAACTAAAGTACATTGATCATGAGAACTCTCGTATAAAAGGTATTTTGTATGACATACTACTTTTCAGCAAATGGAGTGTGTTGCCACCATGATTAATATCCTTGTTTTAATTGTGTGAAATAAATAAGTAGATACATCATATTATGAGACTATTTTTATAAATATAGTTGTAAAAATAATGATTAATAGAAGTCAGAATTTAATTCCCAGATGACAGAAGGTAATTTTGGCCAGTCAGTTTGCAGATTTTTTGTATTCTGTCCTTTAATCAGTTTGGTATGCAATTTCTTTTTACGCATGCGTTTTCAAATGGGGATTGGGTTGATTTGGCTGGGATCCTCCATGCAGTATTTTTAATTTGCATTCTGTTTTCTGTCAGTTCAAACCCAAGACAAAACGGACAACTCAGGTTGCTAGCACTGGTACTATTGTGGTGGTAACTGCTGTATTAACTGTGCTATATTTTATTTGCATTTTTTGATGTAATTGCAAAGGTTATATTTGTGTGTTAAAGTGATTGTAGATAATAAAATAATAAAGCATTGCCATTAGCTACATAGATCGCAGGTGTACAATTTTGAAAGAGACACTTTTGATATTGTATTTTACTAAATTAAGTTAAAGAAAGATCTGTTTATATTTCTTACTCAGAGGAAATATGTTACTCTTCTCTGCCTTTTCACTTCAGCACTGTTTTCTGGGTCAAAACAAACAAGTTACAAGCTGAAAGCATGTCAGTCACTAAAGGAAGCATCTAGTCAAATAATGACAGGAAAGGAGTCATTAAAGGGGTGGGGGGAAATGTGCAACACTATATTAAAGCATTGATAAAAACAGAGATTTCCATATGTAGTGTCAGGTATAATGTTTAAATAATAATAAAAAAGCTTTATCCCTGTAACAGTTATGTGTGTGGGTCCACCCTGATTAATAATGAGTCAGACACAGAGCATTCGGTGTTGACACATCACATGGGCATGCAGATTTATTCAACACACATGTGCTGCCACTAGGATACCAGCAATGGTGGCCCTAGTGTCAGATTTAATAAAGAAAACAAAACAAAATGAATCTAAAAATAAAAGTTTGACACACAAGGCAAGCGCTAGCCTCCAGGAACCTGCTACACTACATAAACCCTCTCTATACTGTTTCGGATCAACATCCCATAAACTAACCTAATGTTGCTCCTGAAGTCCTGGGTCGTTGCAACAATCCTGGCTGAGCAGAGCCTTCACAGGCACCATCTTGCAGTTGAAGGGTTCCATAGTAGTTAATTCAGCAGAGTGAGTGCTCTCCTCCTCAATGTCAAATAAGTGCCCCTCTGTGTAGCATGGCGTTGCAGTTGCCTCTAGCACAGATGCCTTTTGCGCTGCCTCCCTGGGCACCCCCCCTCAATCATCTCCTGTTCGTGTCCCAGCTGCACATATTTGCGCCAGTACCAACGACAGGATATGGGGTGCTGTTTGGGACATAATTCACCGATTGATATTCACAAACACTATATAGTGAAATGCATACACTCTATAATGAGATGAATACACTCTTTAATGAGATGAATGCACTATGTATCAGGGGTGGCCAATCCTGGTCCTGGAGAGCTGCAGGTCTTCTGGTTTTCGTTCCACCCATTCTCAACAAATTATTTTCTTAATTCAACCGATTGTTTTCTTTATTGGTCAGTATAAACATATTTCCTAGGTTTTTCGCCATTGACGATTTAAAGAGACCAAGAAAACCTGCAGGATTGTGGCTCTCCAGGACAAGGATTGGCCACCCATGCTATATACTGATACACTATTCTGAGATGGCACTTTAATATGTATATATAGTATTTGCCTCCCTATGTGCCTCCCTGTTTTGAGTCTCGTGTTGAACAAAATGTTCAATGATATCCCCATTGTTGGATTGAACTAAAGTAGTGTATCTGTATCAGTATAGAGAGAATCTATACTTCTAAGTATAGAGTGTATATGAATACACTATGTAACACAATTTTTGTTCCTGGGTAGTGTTATTTCCTAATTGCTTATGCCTCAAAAGTATAGAAAATGGCTATTATTCCCCACAAACTTTGCTTTTGTGACCAGGACAGTGATATTTCGAAATATCACTATTTCCAATGGTAAAACGGGCAAATGTGTTTTTTTTTTTTTTTCACATAAAGTCAGAAAAAAACAACATATGAATCCAAATTAACATGTATGTAAATACAGTATAATTGTAAATCTCGAAAAACTACTCACTTCTTAATCTTTTGTAGTCATCTTTGTATTACTTTAGTATAAATACATGTTAATTTGGATTCATGTGTTGTTTTTTCTGACTTTATGTGAACGAAAAGACACACATTTGCCCATTTTCCCATTGGAAATAATGATATTTTGAAATATCACTGTCCTGGTCACAAAAGCAAAGTTTGTGGGGAATAATAGCCATATTCTATACTTTTGAGGCATAAGCAATTAGGAAATAACACTTACTACCCAGGAACAAAAAAAAAATGTTTTTTTGTTACACAGTGATATCAGTGGGTGAATTATGCACCATCAGTGGGTGAATTATGTTTCTACACAATAACGGCCCTTCATGTCACAATCCCTAAAACTGCATATTTCAAATCTGTATATAATGAATCCCACTACACAACAGGTAAGGTTAATGGAATTAGATACAATCACTTTAATGGAAACATATGAAGATAAGGTTGTCATTAGTCTCATGGCACATTGTTAAATTAAAAGCAGGCTTGCGTGGCATGCAGTATGTATCTGTGACGCCTTTGCCAGCAGTCTCTGATAAGGCACACACCTATAAAATGTGAGGCATTGAGACAGAGTGGTACTATTCTTGAGTGATTTTCATAAACACAACCTACAAATATGGGAACTACATTCCATTAACGTATTAAACTCTCTTCCTGATAATTGATATATGCCACATTTTATCTCTTCAGAGTCTTGTCAACGTTTAAACGTGTGGTATTTTTAACCGCCTAGCTAAGCAAACATCTTCAGCCTAACCAGGAAAACAGACAACTTTAAATAAAGAGCACTACTGTTCTAAGTTAGAATTACAAGCACATTTGCACTTTGTTCATGTCTTGAATAAAACCATAACAGCAGATGTATTTCCCTTGTTTGACTGTCATGAAATTGCAATTTGATACTATTATTATATTTACATTTTCCTAAAGCCATGTGTTATGTTGTCCTTTTGTGAAAGTGTTTAGTGAGTGAAGTGGTGTATGTTATTGAACCTGTATGTATTTCTTGATTAAATACACATGTGAGACTGGGGTATTTATTGTCTTAAGTATCAATTTAAAGTGGGTCAGGCTTGTGTTTTTGAATGTAAGGATAGTTAAATTGTACAGACTTATAGAATAACAGACAGATTATTTTTTTCTGAGAGAGGCTAGGACCGGCTAAATTATACAAGAAAATATCAACAATGTTTATAAAGTGAAGCCAACACCTTTATTTAAATGATCAAAAACATAGCCTATGTCTTTGTTGCCACTGGGTCTTGTAATATGTGTGCAGTAATTGTTGTTCTGTTGTGAGAGCTGCAGTGTATTTGATAATTCACAATTGTGTACAGAAAAGTATGAACAAGGGTTGCAATCTACATGTATATACTGTAAGAAAAAAAACAATGTTTGCATATTCCCTCTACATGGAGGACCGAAAGAAAAAAATTCTCAAAGAACCTTCAGAAAGCTGTTAAGAAAATCTGCTTCCTTCTCAGATATTTTAACATGTGAATGTGTTCACACTAATCTTAATATTAATCACATTCATTGCTTCAGCTTTATGTATATAACCTGTATGTTATATTGATGTAGATTATAAGGGTCAATCACTGAAAACATTGGTTTATAATATATTTCAGATATTACTACTCGTAAAAGCCACGCATTTACTTTTGTTTTATGTAATGGAATACAAACTCAAAATCTCTATCAGTAGGTCTGGTTTGTCTTGTGTAATTATACAATAAATCACGTACTCTCCACAGCATTGTTTTTTATTTGTTATGGCTACATAATATAATTTAGAAATGTCAAATTTTAAAGAAAGAAGGAATCTGGGAGACTTGGGCTGGGACCAAATCAAAACTTTGACAACTCTCTAATCGTACTTAACAAAACTGTATTTAATAGAGTTTTCTTTTTATGAGTAGAAGAAATAAGATACTTACAAAAAAAAAAAAAAAGAAAATGCTATTAAAAACAGTTTTGTTAAGTGTGATTAGTGGGTTGTAGTTTTTATCTGATCTGGGCCTTATTTTGAAAAGAAATGGCATACATCTGCTATTCTTTTAGTTTCAAAAAATGAGTGACGGTTCTTTCAATTCAAACATTAAAACCACTAAGGTTTTCATATCCCAATGACTATAATGCTACTTTTCCTCTGAAGACAATACAGTAGAATGTTTTGTCAATACCTATTATCACTCTCTGTAGCATCAGTTTTAATAGCAGAAATGACAGAATAGTGCATTGTAATAGAACTTTAGAATTGAAATGTTTCTGACAACCTACATCTAAAATAATATCGCTTTATGAGCAGCTGCATTTGGATATTGAAAACGATGATAATCCCCTTGCCTAGTCCCACGAACTTCGCTGTCACCATAATATAGAACATCACAGGGAAGATGTTCAACATGTTGGGACCTACCACAGCAACCATTTCTGTGTCATTAGGAACTGGCTTTCTTTACTGTTCAGTCTCACAATGCTGTTTTAAAAAAGCAGTAGAGTGCTAATAATTTAACTGCAGCTACTGAGTGTACATTTTAGTAGAAAGAAGATCCTTTGGAACTTTCACTCACTGCAGTGTTTGATTATTGACAATCAGTGTTGCTGCCAGGGCCCTTGAAGCTTGTAATTGCAAAGAATTGGTTAATTGCTTTGGGCACCAGTAAGACTTTGTTAAATGCATTGCAAAGTAGGGCTATCAAGGCTATATTGTACTTGCCTGCTAATCACAGGCAGCTAGTTTTCTTTCATTTCTGAGGTGATGACACAAATGCGTTATTGCAGCACAACATAGCATGTGCAGGATTTGTTTTGTGCCAAGGCATGAAGAGACTAAATGTTTTACATTCTCTAACTTGATATATGTTGATTTTATTGAAAAATGTTCCTTTGCTTTGGTGGTTCTTAGCTACTCTCCAAACATTTCTCAGTCAAACTTCAGTTTGAAATATTCATAGCGCATGGTTAAAAAAGCATGACATTTCAAAATGCTGGAAAACAGTTGCAAAAAATCCCAGCCAGAAATGTTCCTTTCAATGATAATAAAATGTAGATGTAATAAGGTGGTCTATGGTTGACAGCTTTTAGCATCAAACTAAATTAAACGAACTCTTCAGATTTAAGTAGTCATTTTCTTTTTGGGGTAAGGTCCAAACATTACTGAGGAAGCGAGTTTCCAGGTTACTACATACTTCCCACACTTTGTAAAGTTGTTGTAGCCTTAGTTGACTGGGTTAACTTAAAAGAATGCTGAGAAGGTGACCCCCCTACTGTGCCCATTTCATACCTGGAAAAAAAAAACCCTAGTTGAAGAAATGCTTGTGGAAGCTTTACACTTTATTTCTGTGGTTTTGTACATACTACATTTTAGTAATAGCTGTTTCATTTGCATTTCTTTATATTGTAGTGTGCGTCTAAGTGGGCCATTTCAAACATTTTAAAAGTCTAATATTTTCTGTTATGAATAGCAGACCTGTAATTTATTATTAGTAATCTATTAGTAATTACCCTTTTAATATTAGTTTCAATTCTCCAAAGATTTTGCAGAGTGCAGTGTTTCCCAAAAATCATGCTACTTAACCAAAAAATGCACTTCCTGTTCTTTCTCAGATATACAATATTTCATACTTGTATTTTCCCAATTTAAAGCATAACTGATGTAGATGGACTGTGTTCCAAGCATATGTTTTTTCAGTCTCATGTTTTTTTGGTGTATTTCACCTTGCTAAGTTCAGATATTTAGTGTTATTTAAAAAAAAAAAAAAAATTACATTAATACCCTCCAATTGGAAACAAAAAGTGGTGGCATTCTCAGGTGGAAAAATAAGCCGTTGACCAACATCAGCTATCATTTTCCCATCTCTAGCAGCTTCCAGGTTCTGGACGAGGCTTGGTTTTAACACCTTTTCTTGGCGATTGCTCTCCTGGATGGAGGAATATCGTCTTTTGTGTGTAATGCTTTGATGGAACTGGTGGCAACTTATTGGTCAGGTTACGCTTGTCTTCCAATGCTAAGGCCAGACATCGCAGCACCTGGTCATGGCACCAAGTAAACCGCCCTTGGCTAAGACTCACCTTACATCCTGCCAAAATGTGCCTTAATGTTGCAGGTGATGAATACAAAGGACATGAGGGATCCTCACCCACCCAGAGGTTCTAGACATTGCCATGTAGTGCTGAATTCTGAAGTTGAAAAACTAAATTGCAAATCTCCAAAGTAGGCTTTCACTAAATTTGTTATTGTCATTGGTACGCTGAAAAAATCAAATGCTGCCCATAGAAGTTCATGTGGCACTGAACCATGTCACATGGAGCTCCTTCCTCTCCTTTAATTTGCTGATTGAATTTGTTGCCAGATTACACTGATGTGTTCTAAGGATCCTGGGAAACCTCGAATGCCCATTTTTTGTACTGAAGTGTCAATGAAGCAGTTCTTTAATAGGTAGGTTACAAGGCTACAATTAAATATAATGACTTGGCAATTACAGCTTACACTTAGTTATACTTTATATTAAACATTATATGAGCTAGCTGGCTGTGATACTTAAGTACATGAAATGTGATCCTTTTATTTCCAAAGAGAAACCAGCGAATGCCATAATCCTAACCTTAGATCATAGATGTATAATCCTGTAAGGAAACACAACCCTGCTAACCACTTGAATGTACAGTAGGTGCAATCATCCTCCACTCTTTACATATTTGACTTCCGATTGAGCGTGTTTAATGAGTAGACAGTCTGTTTGATTGTGATTAATGTCATAGATCATTTCCATAGAACCACCTTTATAAATGTTGACTGCAGTAAATTATAGTAAAAATAAAGATTAGTAATTACATTATTATGAAAGTGAAATGAAAGCATTGCGAATCACTGGGAAGTATAATTGGGAACTGAAGCTTTAAAGCTAAATATAATCTACACATTCATGATATTTAATCTATTACCAATTAAATAAATTGGCATGTGTGTTCTTTATGATTTTCTATTGTTGTTTTTGCATTATATTTTTTGCCATGCTTAGAAGCTATTCCAGCAAACATGACTCAAGGCTCATTGTGCAGGAAAGCATATTAGCACTGCCCTGTGCTTTGAAAGTTTGTGTACCAAAGCCTGTGCAACATTAATATGCTTCCCCATCCTCACAATCAACCTTGAGAAGTCTTTTAAGAAGCTTGGCAAATAATGAACTAAGCAGATACAATAATATAAGGTAGGTTATAAAGTACACACATAATAGCATATTAAACAGGCAAGATATACTGAAAAATTATGTATCTATCAGAACTAGACCACACCTATTAATACTTTGATGGATTTCATTAAAACAAATATTTTCAGTGTGGTATTCATAATGTTTTGGGGTTTGCTTTATGAACAACTGACAACCCAGTTATTAATTGGATCAACAGCTTTTGACATAACACTGTAGGTGTTGGAATGCTATTCCTTGGAATGGTGTGCACAGACAGCAGCACAACAGAGGTATCCAATGGAAGTGTTAACACACAAAGAAGGTGGATAAAGGGAATTTCATGTGTTCATGGAAATGAATTCCACACTGAGGAAGTGCTAAATGATGAACATCTGCTGTTAGGGCTCAGACCTGCTGCTAGACAAGCCATATGGTAAAATGGAGAAATAAAGAATATGTGGTGTTGAGTAATACTAAAATAATCAATGTGCAGACAAAACTCTGAGTTGGTTATTTGAATTAATCATGCATTAAATATGGTTGGAATAACCTCAAAGTTTTCTGTTTATCCTTAAAACTGAAAGTTTTTTCTGCTTAAATTTCAGTGGTTACACCAAAGATACTTGCTGACTTGCTCAATTTATTTATTTATTTATTTTTTATTTGCTCATTGAAACAGGTGGCTGGTTTTTGTGATGTCAGGAATTTGCAAAAAAATCTATTTTGCTAGTAACTTTATTTTCCACCAGGTCCTAGGTCCTTAATAGATTATAGTAAATAACATAATTGACAATCCTAATGCCCTCAATGAATAGTGATTTCTTATAGTGACATTATTGTCTATGGCAGAAATTAAACATTTGCTCATTTACTTAATGTACTGTACCTTTAACAAATAGTAAAGTCATGACATCTGAAAACTTTAATGTAGCTTTGTGTTCCCCATTATAAATCAGCAATTAAATCAACAATACAAATTGGTTACAATTGAACCAAGGCTGTGTGTATAATTTCAGCTATACTTAGCCAACGACCCAATTTAACATTATAATTGGGTGTTTTCAATTTAGTCTACAGATACCTTAGACTGAAGTATGAGGATGAGAATAGTGGGAGGGCACTTTGGCTGTTAATAAATCTGGCATTGTGCCTATTGTGTTTGGCTTGTACGTACAACTAGAACGTTCCCATTTCCAGTGTTTTGACTCTTGTTCTTTTTGCAAGTAATAAATTCACCCCAGTGAAGCAGAGGTCGTTGTAAAAATACATGCTTTGTAACCCAGTGCTGAAAGATTTACAGTACTATGTCTCTGCACTGAAGACTAGTAACAAAAGGTCTTATGAATAAAATCAACAGAAGAAAGTGGAAAATCCCTCCACTGTTGTCACACTAGCTCCCATTATTGCAGGCAGGGCATTGCAGTAGTGGGAAGTTTTCTTACACATTGTCAAACTAAAATAACATATTTTTCTTCAAAACAAATAAAGCCCCATACATGTAACAGAATGGGGCGCTGCTCCACACAGGCACAGAAAAATGCAAACGAAATAAAACACTGTAGGAAGATCAGGTGGAGGCCAAAGCTTAAAGTTGAAAACCATACACCGTGGAGAACACAGCCACAGATGATTTTTTATTGAAAACCACTGGCAAGTAAGAGGTTACAAACCGGAGACATGCCTAGCTCCCTACAATAAAACTTGAGTGGGCCGCATAACGGAATCCAGACAAGAGGTAAATCAGTCTTTGTATCTCCACCGACGATTCTCTGCACAGCCTGCATTCCAGTCTCCCTAACTACCACTTGGCTCCTCAAATAATGCTCCTATATCCACCCCTTACAGACTGACGACACAGCCCAGCAACCAATGACTTTCAGTCCTAAACTCCCCAGATGTCTGTTGATTTCACCATGGAACAGGCATTTGCATGAAATACTGTAACTAATCACTCCTAAAATTAGTCAGCGTTGATAATGTATTGAAATACTATAATTGCTCTTGCTATTGACAAAACAAAGCCACATGTGCTGTGAGATGTAAGTAGAAAGAGCCTTGCATTCACGCTTGGTCTATTGATCTTTATTAGTTACGTAAATTATGTGAGGTTTCATGTAATAGAAAACAAAGGTGGTGTTTACATGCACAAGTCATGACAGTTTTCCGCACAACATACTTTTCAGGAAATGCAATTATGATTTAGGAAAAAAAAATTGCCCATACCAATGCAGATTACTCAATTCATAGTCATTTAGGGGAGGGGATATTTAAATATCTGTGTTTTTACTAAGTAGGAAAAGAACCACTCTGAATATTGTGACGGGAGCTTCATGCGTTGCCATGAAGATAAAAACATTTAAAGAGAAATGAATTCACGTGTTGCCGAGCATATTCTGAATTACGCAGCACATTAGCTACTTGTTTGTCTGGTTACCTTTCCAACACACACACACAATTATATAAAATATAATTTCTACTAAGTACTAAGTTTTACTACTTTGAATTTATATTTGTGCGTGTGTTTGTGCAACATCTAAAAGTTAAATTTCATTAACACTAGAACCACCTTTTACAATACATATTTTTATTTTTATTTTGAATATAACCTGTATATACACAAGCCTGTTGTTATCTCTGCTGGACCTGGCATACATCAATTCCTTCATTTTGTACAAGAATGCACCGGGGAAAATATCAGTAGGAGAGGTTTCAACTTGAAGCTAGCCACAGCGCTTCAGCAGAAACATTTTGATCAGAAAACTGCAAAGCTGCAGGCTGCCAACCTGGATTCTGTGCTGCGAGTGACACACATGCAATCAAATTAAAGACTAAAGTAGTCCATAAAGGTACATTTTCTGTGCGTGTACGTGTCTTGGGGGTGTGTGTATGGTTTGTACGGTCTTTTGTACGGTCTTTCTGCTGGAGATTCCTTGAGATTAAATCAGAAGAATGGGATCTTGACTGCTGAAACCTTGTGAGCCACAAGCACAATAACTGCTCCAGTTTGCATTGGTTTTTACAGTTATTTTTATTGTGAGAAAGCGATTGACCCTGCCCTTAAAGTCATGCTGCCAAAAGGACATCCTTTTTCTCTTTCACAATGCATTTGCGTGACAACATCACACAGTCATGACTGCAGAGTTGATTTTCATGTGCATATAAACCAAGCCAAAGCAAGCACTGAGGAAATTTTGACCATGTCATTTTAAGAATGATCTGTAATGCGCACACACTCAGACACATTTATGTCCTCTCTTGTTCTGTTTTTACCTAAAATCATTTCACCCCATTGCTAATGGAGATAAACTGTATTCATCTGATTCTGAGTGAGTTTGTCTGTAATTAATTATAAGTGGTAGATCCTGTAATGGTTAATGTCACTGTGCCCGTTTTCCTGCAACTTCAATAAATGCAGTGCAGTCAGTTTTTCTAACTTTGAAATATAAAACAAGCAAAAACAAAAAAAAAAAAAAAAAAACCTTTAAAGGTCCAATATTTGGTTTTGAATAAGCTCACAAATTTTATTGAGGGAGCACTTTTATGGATTTTTGGGAAAGCCATTAAAATGATCTTCAGTGCTCTGGAAGCAATATAAAATGGGAGAAGCACCAATCGGACATCCTTTTTCCATTACTAAAAAAAAAATGGTAAAGAAATGCATGCTTTATTTTACTTCAGAGCAGATGATCTACTGAATGGAATAAATCTTCTAAAATAAAAAGATAAATTTCTACCACTGGAGAGTGAATTATTCAGGAAGAATTATATGATGGGTTTTAAGAACCAATAAGTATTTAGTATGGCTTTTTTATTTATTTATTTTTTTAATAACATGGAACTGAAAAGGGAAAATATCTGTAGCTAATGGGCAGACTGCCACAAAATATTTAGGTTTTATTGCCTGTTATAAATGTCTTGTTCTATTATTTAAATAGTTTAGAATTATTATTCATTTAAAGCATATTTTATTGAATATTACTATTAGGAGTTGTTTTCATTATTTAAAATTTTTGACAACATGGTAATGTTGTCAAGGCACCGACTAGAGGGGAGGCATGCCTTGATTTAGTCTTTTCAAATAACGAAGACAGAATAACTAAAACAGAGGTCAGAGAACCACTGGCAAACTCAGACCACAACATGGTCTCATTTGAAGTGTTTTTTTAAAACCACAAAAGTAATGACTAAAGCTAAGGTTTACAATTTTAGAAAAGCAAACTATGAAGGTATGAAAGAGAGACTAACAGAAGTAGACTGGAGTAAAATAGAGAAAACACCTACAGAAGAAGGATGGTTGTTCTTCAAAAATGTAGTACTAGAGGCGCAAAACAATTATATCCCTAAAGTAAACAAATCTAAATGTAAAACTAAATTGCCAAAATGATTTAATAGATCAATTAAAAAAAAATATTCAGCGAAAAAAGGCACTTTATAGAGCATTAAAAAAGGACCAAAAAGAAAGTACGCAGAAAGAGTACACGGAACTGCAAACGCAAGTCAAAAAGGAAGTTAGAAAGGCCAAGAGAGAAAGAGAAATGAACATTGCTAAGGGAGCTAAAACCAATTCCAAAATGTTTTTCCAATATTACAACAGCAAGAGAACATTCAAAGAGGAGATAGATGTTTAAGAGATACAAATGGCAAAATCGTAGATGAAGAAAAAAAAATAGCAAATATATTAAATTATTACTTTTCACAAGTTTTTACAAAGGAAGATACTGACAACATGCCCCACATGTCATCCAGTTCCTATCCAGTTTTAAATAACTTTAGCATAACTGAGGCAGAAGTGTTAAAGGGACTAGGAGCTCTTAAAATAAACAAATCCCCTGGGCCGGATGAGATCCTCCCAGTAGTACTCAAAGAAATGAAAGAAGTAATTTACAAACCGCTAACCAAGATCATGCAGCAGTCTCTTGACACAGGGGTGGTACCAACAGACTGGAAAATTGCAAACGTAATACCGATCCACAAAAAGGGAAAAAAAACTGAACCAGGTAACCACAGATCAGTAAACTATAATAAGATCCAAAATGGAAAATTACCTTTATGGTAACTGGGTTCTGGGAGACAGTCAACATGGTTTTAGGAAAGGGAGATCGTGTCTAACTAACTTGCTTGATTTTTTTGAGGATGCAACATCGATAATGGATAATTGCAAAGCATATGACATGGTTTATTTAGATTTCCAGAAAGCTTTTGACAAAGTCCCGCACAAAAGATTAATTTTCAAACTGAACGCAGTTGGAATTCAAGGAAACGCATGTACATGGATTAGGGAGTGGTTAACATGTAGAAAACAGAAAGTACTGATTAGAGGAAAAACCTCAGAATGGAGTGTGGTAACCAGCGGTGTACCACAGGGATCAGTATTAGGTCCTCTGCTATTCCTAATCTACATTAATGATTTAGATTCTGGTATAGTAAGCAAACTTGTTAAATTTGCAGACGACACAAAAGTAGGAGGAGTGGCAAACACTGTTGTAGCAGCAAAGGTCATTCAAAATGATCTAGACAAGATTCAGAACTGGGCAGACACATGGCAAATGACATTTAACAGAGAACAGTGTAAGATACTGCACACAGGAAATAAAAATGTACATTATAAATATCATATGGAAGATACTGAAATTGGAGAAGGAATCTATGAAAAAGACCTAGGAGTTTTTGTTGACTCAGAAATGTCTTCATCTAGACAATGTGGGGAAGCTATAAAAAAGGCTAACAAGATGCTCGGATACATTGTGAAAAGTGTTGAATTTAAATCAAGGGAAGTAATGTTAAAACTGTACAATGCACTAGTAAGACCTCATCTTGAATATTGTGTGCAGTTCTGGTCATCTCGCTATAAAAAAGATATTGCTGCTCTAGAAAGAGCGTAAAGAAGAGCGACCAAAATTATTCCTGGTTTAAAAGGCATATCATATGCAGACAGGCTAAAAAAATTGAATCTGTTCAGTCTTGAACAAAGAAGACTACGTGGCGACCTAATTCAAGCATTCAAAATTCTAAAAGGTATTGACAGTGTCGACCCAAGGGACTTTTTCAGCCTGAAAAAAGAAACAAGGACCAGGGGTCACAAATGGAAATTAGACAAAGGGGCATTCAGAACAGAAAATACGAGGCACTTTTTTACACAGAGAATTGTGAGGGTCTGGAATCAACTCCCCAGTAATGTTGTTGAAGCTGCCACCCTGGGATCCTTCAAGAAGCTGCTTGATGAGATTTTGGGATCAATAAGCTACTAACAACCAAACGAGCAAAATGGGCCGAATGGCCTCCTCTCGTTTGTAAAATTTCTTATGTTCTTATGTTCTTATGTAATTTGCACATATTAATCAATATTTTACAGAATTATCCTGGTTACTTGAAATAGTGTGATTTACACCTCATGAAGCATGTAAAAATGAAAGAAGAATACTTTCAGACAGGACATATGCTTCAATTTACTGAAGGGGCCTGCTATTGTATAGCACTTTCAAAGCTAACAATCTGTGGTTTTTCATTGGAGAAGGATATTACATTTCTGTGGCTTACCTACCATTGTGAGCTGAAAGGGCGATTCATTGCTACATACTTATTGAGATGCCATCCATCATCAAGCACTTTATTCTTTAAAAAATAACCCTAGTACAGTTGTATTGTTTAAAAAAGTGAGATTTAGTCGCAGGGATATTTGAAAATTGTAATCCAATTGTGTATAGAGCCATTATAGTCACCCGCTGCCTTTGTTTTATATTGAATATTACATTCCTGTTTTCATAATGCTACCAATGCCCCTCTAGTCTGTTTCCATGGTAACACATCCAGCTTTCTCGCTTTGGCAGATTTGTTGGGAAACATCCCTTCAATATATGTAAACATGTTTTGTTAAAAAAGAAAAAGTCAAGCAGTAAAGGATTATTTAAAATGTGCTTCCCAAACCTCCTGCCAGTTCACATGGTTTTTTAAAAGTTCTTCATTTTCTGCAGGTTTTCTAGTGGTTTTGGCTACCATTGTCCATTATGACAATACACGGGAAAGAAAACAAAGACTGCACAAAGCAGAATTAAATTGTCAGAATCCTTTGGGAAATATTTTAAATCTCAATTTTTATATATATATATATATATATATATATATATATATATATATATATATATATATATATATATATATAAAAAACATCTTTTTTGCTATTTGGCTATTAGCTGACATGCCAAATGATCAAATAATATTTGATTCGTGATTCAAGATAATATACTAATCTCTACTCCATTAAAAACAACAATAAATCCCATAGCAAGTGGTCAAAAACACTAATAAGACTACAAAATATGTATACTCTCTGTATAAGAAACATTTGAAAATAGCAAAAAAAAACATTTGTTGAATTTCTCAGCAAGAAAAGTCGCTCTGATTCAGTAAGCTACCAGGAATGTTTATGTAATGTTGAGTCATGGGCTATTCAAATCGGAATTTTTTTAAACACAAACAATAATTCCATTGAAGATGTTGTACAAAAAGAGAAAAGTAGATACAAATGCATGCAAGTGGGTGACTGATACTGTGTGTGTGTGTGTGTGTGTGTGTGTGTGTATATATGTATATTCTGTGTTTCTCTGGAGGTTGCAAATAAAAATATGCATGTGTCAAACAATACAGAACTAATTGGTTTTAGTGCTTTTATCAAAGTGGAAATTTAAAAATGGGAATATGGTCACTAAAAAAGTATGTATGTATGTCACAAACCAAAAAAACAAACAATACAACAACAACTTAAGAGTACCTAAAATCACTTATATTAAATTCCTGGGCTGTTTATTTCTAGAGCTGCAAGTTTGAATGGATGCGGTAAGTAAACACCCTTGAACTTCAATTGTGCAATTCTCACAAACTGTTGCAGACTTTAGCCTCCGTGTGCATTCTTTTCGCTTGATTAATTTACCAAATGACAGGTCCACAGGTGAACTGCAAAACTATTGAACTGCAGTTGAAAAAATGACCTCCAGAATTAGCTGCTTAAAAATCAAGTCGCTAAGCAGCAGACAGGCAGGCCAGGCCTGAAACTCATACACACACTGAAGTGACTGTTGCAAACACTGTAGCCCATGGTCTTACAATACTGCAAGATCAGCATTTGAAAACAAGTGTAAGATAAAGAAAGAAATGACAATTGTACAGTTTATTCAAAGGTGAGTTAGCTGAGGGCAAAAATATTTAGTTGTGTCTGTCCTGTGCAGAGCGAGGGATCTTCTGTAATTTTGATGAACAATTAACTTCCATTCTGATAGCTTGGTTAAAAATCCAATCAATTTTAAAGAAATATGTTTTTTTTCTTCCCTACTTGCATGATTTAGGAAAGAGTTCCTTACTAAAAAAATGTATTTATTTAAGCAAAAGTGTCTGTCGCGGAAAGCTTTTCCGTATGGTAACAGGAGTTTTGCATTCCTAATTGGAGGAGACTGGAAAAAAATCACTATAAGGACCCAGCTCACTAGATGCTTTAAAATAACGCCACTTGCTTGTAATTCTTTGTTGTGTCCCCTTAATCTGAGAATGTATGAGGTGTGGTTTGGATTGTGTAGCAGTAGCAGACAGGGTTGGCTTTACAAGCAAATGTACTGTGTTGATTGACTAGTTATGGTAGGCCATTGATTGGACGATTTAGCCAAGTATTAAATTGTTGACCAATTGTGTCCTTGCTCAGTATCTGTGATTTTTGATGCAATATGCTTCTGTGTTCACATGGAAATCCACTGGAGCTTGAACTGTAGACTGGTGTTACTAAATTAATTATTTATTTATTTAAAATTATGCTGCTCGTCCCAGTTTGTAAACAGTTTTCCAATGGATAAAAAAAAAAAAAAAAAAAAACTAAATAAAAAAATAGGAATTTAGATTCACTAAGTAAATACATTCTTGAACAATTTAGTTGTAAAGCCAAAGGTTACTTTTTTTTTTTTACCTGATCATTTCTGAATACTGTAGCCTACTTGTATTTTATACTTATCTCTGCTTGTTCGAAAGCAAAATTGCCAAAACTTAGAACTGGTTGAGTTTATAGCTGAAAAAAACATCTACCACAGTAGACCTCAGGCCTCAAGGTCTTATGTGTGTATCCACTCAGGGATTGGTTATTTTCTCCTACACTCAACCATTCCTACAGTTATTCCTTAATTCTATAGATTATAGAGGTTTTTTTCTTTTTAGACTTCTATGTTTTGCCAGGCCCTTTTATTTTAATGTGTTCCTGACAGTGTACCAGCTGTTATAACACTGTTGCTCTGCCTGAAACTGTGAACTTCCCATTTGAATTTTAAATTGAGGCTGACAATTTAATGGGTATTCTATTGGATGTATCCAAACCAAATTGCGTTGACTATAATTTAAACCTGTTTTACAATAATTAATGCCGCTCAAATGTTACCATATAAAGATCAATGTTTCTGATAGCAAACCCCTGACTGACAACAATATCTTGCTTTTTTTTTTTTAACTGGTTGAATATTTATATGAAAAATATAATCTTTGATAAATGTCTACAGACAGTTAATCTCCTAATGATTGATTAAAGTTTCCATCTAAAACCGTAGTTGTAGTAAATGTTAACACAATATAAAGTACAATACAATGTGTCTGATGTGGCTGTTGAAGGAGCATCAGAGAGATTAGATCAAAGAACTGCCAAATGAAATGTTTTTTAGGATAATGTTAATCAATGAAGGTAAATAATTTAATAAAGTTGTCAACTGTATGTAAAGTTGTCTATAATTATTATGTATTTAATTATTTTTTTCTGTGAGAGTGGTACAGTACATAAGAACAAAAGTCTGCCTTATGCACAATACTAAGACTAATACTACTATTCTGACCGAAGGGGAGGCATTTCTTCTGGAGCTCCTGTGGCACAACCCCCATTGTAGTGTGCAGATGTTGGAAACACCCCGCAGTCTGGAGGCAGATGGTCTTAGCCAGAGTGACCAAAGTTTGGAATTTCCTGGATCATGAGTGCTCGAATTGGTTAACTCCTGAGACAATCGCAGCCAGAGTATCCTGAAAGACCACCAGAATGCCCTGACAAAGATGTAGTCGGTAATGCTCCATACTCTCCATTCCCTCACCCTCATGTCTCAACCCCTGAAGGGAAGCCCTATTAGTACCAAGGGGAATTGAGGATCTAGGATGAAGTGTCAGGGGAGTTCCTAAGTCACTTCATCAACTCGGACACCGTCAGTCCGAGACAGGGTTTCACATTTACCTACCATGCCTGATTGCAGCTCTTCTTTTTCCTCCTGAAGAATCTCCTGCTGCAGTTGTAGATGCTTCTAGTTGAGGGGAGAGTTGACACTGTATGCATGCTTTACTGCTTTAATGTCTACTTGATAGATTTCTGTGGCCACTAATCTACTTTACTATGTTGTAAAGTAATTTAGACACATGGTGTAGATGAGGTCCCACGCCCTTGAATCATTACTGATCACAAGAGGGACTTATTTTTACAATGAAGCATGCTTCAGTATGCTTAGGAAACACAATAGAGGTGTTCACGCAAACACAGTGGTGGGATTTGAAATGACTGTGGTAGCAATCTCCAGCTGATTAATTGTTACATTTTTAGTGTTTAAATGCAAATGTTTACACAGGAGGCATAAACAGTAACTAATGAGAATGTAAAGGTTCAATAATGTTAAATACATTTTTGTGTACCCAGTTTGATGCTGGGCTCTTTGCTCTCCAACAGGATCCATTAGCTCCTTGATAACGCTTCATGTTTTAGGAGAAGACATCCGGACCTCATTGTGGCTGTTTGATAACACAGCAGTGTGAGATCATTAATTTTATAAGTCTTGTATACTCCAGGCCTTGCTGACTTTTCCTACATAGTAGGTAAGATAGCAATGCCGCTTATATTTTGACATAAAAACTGAGAACCATACTCATAATTTACATGACAGGAAGGCTGGATTTGCTTTGATGTACTTAACATTATAAACATCACATTAATCTACTTTAATAATGTTCACAATAAATAATCAATAAGAAAACATTTGTGAAAGGCAAACATAAAACAATAATACTTGTTGAGCAGAGTTAACCTAAAGCAACTAGATATTTCCAAACACTTATCTAGGATGTAATCTTAGAAAAAACATAAAATGACACATAAAACACACACCAGAGCAATTCTGAACAACAATTAGACTTCTATCCAAGAACAACCAGGAAAGTAAGACAGAATTGTTAACTTTCACATATAAGGAATTCGAATGTAGCTAGTCAGTTTCTGTTTTTTGTATTCCCAGTATTCTCGGATTAGCCACTGACTAATCCCTTGTGATAAGACTGTTGCAAATGTCACATCTCCATTATAGACGATGGTTGGTATTTTTTCTAATACCAGCAAGGCTTCAAATCTACTTTAGTTTCTGAGTTCTGTGATTGAAACATGCTGTTACAATAGAGTATACTAAAAAAAAAAGGCCAACATCACCCCATTGTAAAGTAATATGTAGCTTACATTTATACACGCAATTTTTGAGAAAAATGTGGATTTGTTCTGAATATATTATTATTATTATTATTATTATTATTATTATTATTATTATTATTATTATTATTATTCAGTTGTACAACTAATAAAAAGAGGTAACATTAGTTAATACGGTAAACATTTAACATGGAAAGCAGCAGCAAAAAAGAAGGCTGTAGTTCCTTAAATTATGAAATTGATTCAACTTTATGTACAATACTTACATAAATAAGCTCACAAATAAATGATCATAAAAAAACTGCAGGGTGAAAAGGTTGCCTATAAAAACGCTCTATTAAAAAACTGTATCCCTTAAGTACAGCGCTCTTGCCAGTTTCATTAGGTCTACACTAGCTAACCAGATAATTTTTTGTGCAGTGGGACCATAATTCATTTGACAACACTTGTGTTATAAATATTCATAAAATTAAAACATAGACATGTGCTAATGAATCCAATACACTTTGAATTTCAAGCTGTGTTGTCAGTACTACATATGTGAAACACTTTATTTCTGTAATCCCTGCTTATTTCATAAAAAATCTTACAGACCACACTGTCAAACTCTACAATATTCCACATTGTAAAGTAATAGGTTGCCTTTGTGTTCTTTAGTTGCCTGAAGGAGATTGGGAAAAGTCCTGTTTATACGAATCCCACTTAACTCATAACAATTAAGAACAAGGACAAGATTTACTGATGTTTAACCTATAGCACCCTGTATTGTGGGTTCTGGAATTTCACCTTTTAAAATATTTAAAGTAATATATATATATATATATATATATATATATATATATATATATATATATATATATATATATATATATATATATATATATACACACACACACACACACACACACACTATAACAACATATTAAGTTGTTATCGTCAGATAACTTTTGTCAAAACAGGTTCTATCAAGATAGATTTAAAAAAAAATTTCCATATATATATATATATATATATATATATATATATATTATATATATCAATATATAATATTACTGCACCTCAAAAAATGGTACGAGAATGGAAAAATACTAAAAAAAAAGTGTGCTTTTGAATGTTTCTAATTGTAATTATTCAGCTGATGTAAGTTGCCTAAATTGTGTTATCTCTGATAGTTCACAAAGAACATGCAAAAACCAAGGCTGAAATAGTTTAACATTTAGCCTAGCTGCTGAGTCAACTCTTTAAAATGTACACTGTAACTCGATTAGCTATTGAAACAATCGTAAATGTAACAAACTTCCACTGGAAACGTCATTTAAAATGTTGGCAGCTAAAAAAAAGTAACAAGCAGACAAAACAGATTCTTTGAATGACAAATTCAGCAACATTTTTGAGTTTTGTAACCCTTTAAAAGGTATGTTAACACATTAATTAAAATGATCGTGTAATTTCCATAGACTATTTTGCTGCCACTAATCTCAAAATATTAAACACGGGAGAAACATTAACTGCAAACCTGAAATGACAAAACCGAAGCTTTTGTACTTTTCTTTGTACACACTGTACATTTCTGAAAGTATGGCTGCGTTTCTAAATTCAAAGCTGAGAAACAACAACTCTCAAAATCTTCCTAAACTCACCGTTGAGAGCTAGTGATGAGCAGCGCTGGGTCAATGCTGACTCAACGAACTCATCGACTCTCAGAGCTGCTGAGCTGCTCAACAGAAGATGGCGACAACTGCGATCAAGCTGCTATATAAAAATTATGAATGACATTTAAATGTAGATACTGATTGTGAGGCGAGAGTGTATTAAATGGAATGTCCAGACAGTAATTTATGTGTACAGAAATAAAATAATTTATTTTTATTCTCTATACACAACAAAATGATTAAATAACAAAAGAAAACAAAATGGTGTGAGGGAAGGAGTGCAGGGGTGAAATCCAAAACAAACCGTGATGACTCGTCTTTAATTATTTTTGTGGCGACCCATACCTAAACAAAAAAAGACAAAAGAAATGTTAGTGTTTTTTGTTTTAAAAATCCCGCTGCACCAAACCAGTCTCTCCCTCCACCCGTTACTCCTCCTATTTTACTTTCGGACCAACCCCGAACACAGTAGTACGTTCCCTTTAGTATGTAATGTCCCGCCTCTGTAGTCAGTGGAACACCAATCCTCAACTGACAAGTGTCCTTATCCTTCACTTGACTCCAGTGGCTGGAATTTACATACTCGTACTTCCGCCCCTCACCAAGGTGCCGCCCCTCAAAAGATGACTTTTGCCATGGTCACAAGATCTTGGTAAGGGAAGTCCCGAGTTGGTTTGATGCCATCTACTGTCGGGAGGCTGAATCACAGACCGAAAACCCTTTGACTCATCACATATCCCACCCCTCAGAGTGGAGCCGAAGGAACACTCGGAAACCTCTAACCCTTCCCTTTTCCCTCCCTCCCGGGAAAAAAAATCAGCATTTTGATGTAACTTACCCGCACGATACCTTATTTGAAAGGCGAAGGGTTGGAGCGCCAGGTACCACCGCGTAATCCTAGCGTTTGAATCCTTCATCGTGTCTAACCACTTTAAAGAAGCGTGATCTGTGATGAGTACAAAAGGTCGTCCCAGAAGATAGTATTTTAAAGATTCCACTGCCCATTTCACTGCCAGGCATTCTTTCTCCACTACCGAATACCTCTGTTCTCTGGGCAGTAACTTCCGACTGATGTATAGTATCGGGTGTTCTATACCATCTCTCTCCTGGGACAGAACCGCCCCCAGACCAGTCTGCGATGCATCTGTCTGCAGGACGAACTCTCGGCTGAAATCCGGGCTTATTAATGCTGGGGCCTGACTCAAATTAGTTTTAATAGATTCAAAGGCTGTCTGACACTCTGCACTCCACTTAATTTTATTTGGAGCGTTCTTTTTAGTGAGATCAGTGAGAGGGGCGGCTATAGTGGAAAAGTGTGGAATAAAGCGGCGGTAATAACCAGCCAACCCTAACAGTGATCTCACCTGGGTTTTCGTGGTAGGTACCGGTGAATCCAACAAAGCCTGGACTTTTGAAACCAACGGTTTCACTCTACCCTTACCCATTATGAAACCTAAATATTTAGTTTCTTCTTTTCCAATAGCGCACTTTGCCATGTTCGCTGTGAGCCCCGCCCTCCTCAGAGACTGTAAGACGGCTTCTAATCTAGTCAAATGTTCTCTCCAGGAAGAACTATAAATGACTACATCATCGATATACGCAGCTGCATACTCTCGATGAGGTTGTAAAACCTTGTCCATTAGTCTCTGAAAAGTAGCAGGCGCTCCATGAAGTCCGAACGGCATAGTACAAAATTGAAAAAGACCCTCTGGGGTTGAAAATGCCGTTTTCTCACGAGAGGCTTTCGTTAATGGAATTTGCCAATATCCTTTCGTCAGATCCAGAGTTGAAATAAACCGAGCTTGCCCCAGCTTGTCTAAGAGTTCATCTACTCGAGGCATGGGATATGCATCAAACTTGGAGATAGCATTCACCCTCCTAAAATCGATACATAATCGTAGTGACCCATCTGGCTTGTCTATTGGTACTATTGGGCTACACCACTCACTTCGGGAAGGTTCAATTACCCCAAGTTTCAACATACACTCCACCTCCCTTCGAACAGAATCTCTCCGACTCTCTGGAATGCGATACGGTCTCTGTCTAACTCTTAGACCTGGCGGAGTGATAATAGCATGTTCGATCAAATGCGTTCTTCCAGGCACGTTAGAAAACACATCACTGAACATATTAATTAGATTGCTTACCTCTTCACGCTGATCAGGAGTTAATTGTTCCCCCATCGGGACCTCAATTGCTGACTCTGACTCAATTGAGGGTCCAAAATCCTCTCCCTCCTGTACAGGAGATATAAAATGGACTTCCCGTTCTTTCCACGGTTTCAGGAGATTAACATGATAAATTTGACTTTCTTTCCGACGCCCAGGCTGTCGGATCTCATAATTGACTTTACCAATTGCTCGAATAACCTGAAAGGGACCCTGCCATTTAGCAAACAACTTAGATTCCGATGAGGGCAACAATAACAACACTTTATCTCCAGGTCGAAAGTTCCGAATTCTTGCATTTTTATTGTAGCTTTGTTGCTGCTTCTGCTGTGCCGCTTTGAGATTGTCATGTGCCAATCGACCGACTAATTCTAAGCGATCGCGTAACTGCAACACGTATTTTACTACATTTTTAGACTCCTTTGACTGTTCTTCCCAGCCTTCTCTTATGAGATCCAAGATACCCCGCGGCTGCCGACCGTACAAGAGCTCAAACGGGGAAAACCCCGTTGAGGATTGTGGTACCTCGCGAACTGCAAAGAGCAAGTAGGGAAGCAGTTTAGCCCAATTGCGTTTTTCTTGATCTACAAAGCGGCGCAACATATTTTTCAAAGTCTGATTAAATCGTTCAACAAGCCCATCCGTTTGAGGATGAAAAACTGAGGTTCTAATTGAACGGATTTTCAATAATTTATATAGTTGCTGAATACAGTCTGACATAAAATTAGTGCCCTGATCAGTGAGAATTTCTTTCGGGATTCCCACCCTAGAGAATATTTTTACCAATTCATTCGCTACAGCTACTGCATTCATAGAGCGTAAGGGAACAGCTTCTGGATATCTCGTTGCGTAGTCCACTACTACTAAAATATACCGATATCCTGACTCTGTTCCCTCCAGAGGGCCTACTAAATCTACACCAATCCTTTCAAACGGTACCCCAATAATTGGAAGTGGAACCAGAGGTGCGGGGCGAACTGACTTAGGGGCAGCTAATTGACATTCAGGACACTCCGATACATACTTCCGCACAAGACCATAAACCCCAGGCCAAAAAAACCGGGCCAGAATTCGTTCCTGAGTCTTTTCAGTTCCCAAATGACCTGAAAATGGAATGTCATGCGCCAATCTCATGACTTCTGACTGAAAAGGCCTAGGAACCAATAACTGTTTTACGAGCTGTCCCGTCCCGGGAGCCCGGGTTATTCTATATAATAAGTGCCCAGATACAGAAAAATGCGGAAATACCACCGGTTGTCCTTCCTGCATATCCTTCCCCTCGATATATCTAACCTGTTTCCAAGCATACCGTAACGTGGGATCATTTTGTTGTTCATATCCCAAGTCAATATCTCGGTCCCAATGGTTAGGTACACAGAGAGGAGTGTCTTTTATTACATGACCTTCCACCTCAGTAACCTCGCAGCCCCGGTTACACTGAATACCTACTCCCTTTCCTTGCCGTTTAAGCGATTGGTTTACTTTTGTGTCAGACCCCTCCCCTTGTCGTCTCAGAGTTCCCTCATATTTTTCCACCCGACGCTCTCTTTTTGTTTTTCTTGGGCGGATTTTAGGGTTAAACAGGTCGGATTGCAACGGAAAAATCTCGCCAATTGTTTTCTCCTGTTGCTTTAATTGTCCCCTGGTAGAAACTAAGACCATTTCCCGACCTAAAATACGATCAAAAAACGGCCAGTCTCTTCCCAGGAGAACAGGGTATGGTAAACATTGCGCTACAGCCACTTTAACGTAAGCTGAATAATCACCTACAATAAGTCTAACTTTAGTGGTGGGATAAACCCGAGTTTCTCCATGAATACAGGAGATAGCCACTTTACCCTGTGGCTCCCAGGCTACCCCATCCAAGAGAGCTTGCCGAATCAATGTTTGTGCACACCCAGAGTCCGCAAATGCGTAAGTACTCTTTCCCCCGACCTGTACTCTTAACTGATAAGGGCCCTCCCGACATTCCCCAGTGTTCCTACCTGTTACTGCTGACCAGGATCTTGTCGCCAGGTCCACCTTTATTACTGGACAATTCCTGGCAATGTGTCCAGGCTCATTACATTGGTAGCACACTTGGTTAGGAGGCATCAACGGAGTTAATCTGTCCTGCGAGTCCGCGACCGGCAGGTTAGGGGGATTCTCTCTCGCCCAGGATGGGGCTAACCTCGACCTCCATGGTCTGAAGGTCTGGTTACCCCCTCTGGGCTTCATTGGTTGGTTGGTCCGAGTTAGTTTAGGGGCAGGAGTGGGGTCTGACCCGGCGCCTTCGTTTGCGTCTTCGTAGGCCTCCGCCAGGAGGATGGCATCCTCGAGAGTGGTAGGTTGATTCCTCTTAATTCACTCTCGATTCCCTGGCGGTAGTATAGACGCGAACTGTTCTATAACTATTTTCTGCACCAGTTCTTGGGGTGTATGTTCTTCTGGCCGCAGCCACCGGGTGCACTGATCTAAAAGATATTGTCCCGCAACCCGGGGCCGCATCCCCTTGGACAGCTGGTATTCCCGAAAACGGCGCCGGTATGTTTCCTCCGTGATCCCGAGGCGTGAGAGAATGGCTTCTTTAACTTTAACATAGTCCCCTGCATTCGTGGCCGTCAGGGCTCGATACGCTGCCTGAGCTTCCCCTGTCAGGCAGGGTGCCAATTTCATGGCCCAGTGTTCCCTAGGCCACTCTGCAGCCTCTGCCACTCTCTCAAAAGTAATCAAGAAAGCCTCGGGATCATCTTCCGAGGTCATCTTCTGAAGATTAGGCTGAGCTGCAAACATCCGGGCAACCGCTCTCTCTGATGTTGATATTGATAGTTTTTCCACCAGCTGTCCAAAGAACTGGGCGAGCTGTTCCTGGTGCCGTGTCTCTCTCTCCTCTCGCTTCTCCTCCTGCTCCCTAAACATTGTCAAAACTGTAGCTGGATCCATTTTCACTTCTGACACCACGTGTGAGGCGAGAGTGTATTAAATGGAATGTCCAGACAGTAATTTATGTGTACAGAAATAAAATAATTTATTTTTATTATCTATACACAACAAAATGATTAAATAACAAAAGAAAACAAAATGGTGTGAGGGAAGGAGTGCAGGGGTGAAATCCAAAACAAACCGTGATGACTCGTCTTTAATTATTTTTGTGGCGACCCATACCTAAACAAAAAAAAGACAAAAGAAATGTTAGTGTTTTTTTTTTTAAAAATCCCGCTGCACCAAACCAGTCTCTCCCTCCACCCGTTACTCCTCCTATTTTACTTTCGGACCAACCCCGAACACAGTAGTACGTTCCCTTTAGTATGTAATGTCCCGCCTCTGTAGTCAGTGGAACACCAATCCTCAACTGACAAGTGTCCTTATCCTTCACTTGACTCCAGTGGCTGGAATTTACATACTCGTACTTCCGCCCCTCACCAAGGTGCCGCCCCTCAAAAGATGACTTTTGCCATGGTCACAAGATCTTGGTAAGGGAAGTCCCGAGTTGGTTTGATGCCATCTACTGTCGGGAGGCTGAATCACAGACCGAAAACCCTTTGACTCATCACACTGATATATAAAACGCAGCAAATATGACAATGTAACACAATGTGTTGGATATAGTATATATATATATATTATAATTTTACTAATGCAGTAATGCAGCATATTTAATACAAACATGTATTCAAGATTTAGTAATATTCTTTTTAGATTCTGACGCTGCAGTCTGATATGCATAATCGCTCATTTTAAATAGTGAACCTGAACGGGTTGAACCAAATGCTACTGCCAATGTTCCCCTAGAATTAGGGAAAACAACAGATGCAGATATACCACTTAGCTAGAATTTTTAAAAACACTTACCATTTTTTAATTTCATTTCATTTGTGTATACTTTCAATTTGTATGTGCAAGAAACACAAGTGAATAGAATTGTAAATTGATGTTGTTAAGTTATTTGAAAACGAGGGACATTCTAAAAGTGGAAAAGGCTTAACATGGTTTATGTGCTTATTAAACCAATCAGTAACACGTCATTAAATATTCTGCCCAACAATGCAATTCATAAAAAAGAGAGGTTCATCTTTTTAAATATAGAATTTACAGAATGCTTAGTCCATAGTCCAATCTGTTTATCAAACCAATCATATTCTTTTGCATTTAAACTAGTTATTAACATTTTAGAATGTCCATCAGATGCTAAGTAAAACAAGTCGGCCAGTGATACAGAGTGGGTTCATTAGTGAAAAAAAAATGAATATGCTATCATTACATATAGTTAATTTAAAAAGTAGCGCTATTTGTTGTACTATATACCACTTGCATAACACGCCCTTTCTCCGTTAGCTAATGCTGTAATTACAGAGGCCTTCAAACAGAATGTAACTTATAATATTTGAAAAAAAGTACACAATATGTTGGCATTTGGTTAATGGTAATACCAAGTCGATTTAGTGTTTTGTTCTAACTTGACTGTATGTATTACATTAACATACCGGTCTGAAACGAATGACTCATTTATTATAATAACAAACATGAATAAGGATATTGTTAAGAGTCTACCAATAACCCAAGAACAATTGAGTAAATTACTTCATAATGACATTTCTTGATAATTTGCTTACAACTGATATGAAATAAGGGGTATAACTTCTATACCAAGTCACATATGTTTTTTTTTAATGATTTTCTATATGCCTCTATATTTTGTTGTGGAACAATAATTTAGCAAAACATAATGAGGGTGTGTGTTCAAAAAACAGTGTTGTTGTATCAAACTTCTGGTATAGTAACTATCGCTTTAGTAGCAAGTGATTTTCATAAAATGTGTTAATTAAATCAATCTGTTAATGCTTTGAAATTGTCAGTGAGGTTGTTAATGAACACATTTCTTGTTATAAAGC
This sequence comes from Polyodon spathula, assembly GCF_017654505.1. Taxonomy (NCBI): domain Eukaryota; kingdom Metazoa; phylum Chordata; class Actinopteri; order Acipenseriformes; family Polyodontidae; genus Polyodon; species Polyodon spathula. The sequence goes on from NC_054537.1 coordinate 80,013,335, forward strand.
TTAATAGGCCACGTACATCACTTCCTGTCTCATCGACTAGATAAGGGGAACTCGTTAATTAAAATACATGTTAATGAGGTCAAGAAAAATAAATGGAAGCAGAATTCGCTGTTATGGAAATTACTAGTGTTCAGGGAGACAGCTGTCTCACCAGCAAGCAGCAGCCAAATGGAAATAAAAAATAATGGGAATATCTACTTTGTGTATACTTTGTAAACTTAACTTATAATTTTGTATTTTGTCATCCAGAATGTATATTTATTTAGAACACTTCACATTTAAAATGCTAATTTATGATTATCTGATGTGACAGACCGTGACTTTTTTTGGTTAAAAATAAAAGACAAAATGTTTTCCTTTTTTTGGATGGGGTGGAGGGTAAGCCATCTATGTAGGCTTGGTTGGAATTTACTTTTGTATGTATTTTACTATGTACGATTGTAGGCTATACATAAATAAGTTTGAAATGCCACTTGTGTTTGTAGTTGTTAGTTATTACACATGTATACCATGTGTGTAACACTACATTATATATTTATTAAACTTTTAAAATTACAATAGATCTCCCTAACAAGGATGCATTGCAAATCCACATTGCAAATCACCTGTAAGGAAACTTTATTGTAATAGCATGCTGTTTTCTATACCAAGATTTCATTATTTACTCTTAGGTTTTTATTTGTATTCAAATAAATTCAAACACAATCTACAGTAGAGGTCAGCTGTCATATAATGTATGTATCCAGAGTTCAGATAGGCTACAGTTGCATTGATAATTTCTTGGTGGTAAAATTACACTGGGTGCAAATAATGGTCTATCATTTTAGCAATACAACAAACATTCTGTAAGGTTACAAATGGTTAAAACAAGTGAATAAATCTCATTCATATCCACAAATATAAAAAAGACAAATATTTTCACAACTACACATATTGAAGTATCTAGGTAGCTTTACAATACTTACCTACTATTATGCTATCTGGTGTATTGGGTATCTGAAAATGATTAAACACAGCAGACTGCGTGAAAATGTAAGAGTCATGACATGAGCCAAGGACATGTGCACATACGATTCAGATGTTATAGGATGCATCACAATTCACCTGCAAGTTTAATGAGCGGAACCCCTTCCTGTTCACATATGTATATATGTGGTGCTGCAGGGATTTGAGTGCAACCTGTGTGCAACTGATGGCTCCCATTACTCTGGGAAATAAAACTCTCTTTTAATATTTTGCAGCTGCTCCTGATTAAGTGGTATACTGATATAATCATTAACCCTCTTTATCAAGTCACCCGTGACCCTTTAAAATAAGCCAGACACTGAAGGACAATGCTGTCAAGCCAACACCTTCATATGCGGGGGATGACACCGTCCTTTTTTGTAGGCAATTCAAGGGTCTCCTGAAGTCTGACAGAGGTCGACAAAATGCCCTCTACGGAGGCAATTGAGTTTTTAGATCATCGGCTAGTAAATCTAAGAAATTAACCAGCGTCCTGTAACCCTCTCTCTGTATCATCAGCGCTGCAGCTGCAGGGTCTGTCAATCTCAGGCTCTCACTCAAGCTCTAAAATTAAATGTTAAAATGTTATGTTAAAATTAAAATTAAAATTAAATGTTAAAAGCTCTAAATCCATACTGTATTTATTATTTATTTTTAACACCAAAGAACTTAAATACTGTTTCAAGGTAAGTTATATACGTTTTCACTAATTAAATCCCTCCTTTTCCAAGTGCAACTTAACTCCTGGTAAACTATGACAATTAACCCAGATTTCCTTTTAAATTCCCATGTAACAAAAGAAACAGTCGCAAGAAGCAGTGTTCGTTAAGAGATTAACATTATTTCGTTAATCAACATAATTTCAGAAATCACATTGTCATGATTATTTAATAACAGAATGGCATAATGACTGCTTCAAAAATGCCCAAATCAGTGCTACATACTGGTTTGTTGATTAACACTGGAGTTATCATTTATGTTCTTATTTTTGTCAATATTCTTTATTGTAAAATTCAAAGCATGCTATTGTAAAAGAGCGCTGAAGTATAGTCGTAAATTATTCCTGCACACATAACTCTCACATACAGCCGTTAACTTCTGTCATCAGTTCTTTTTTCTGTTCATCAGAGAAATGAGAAAATAATAAGGTTATTGCTTGTTTTTATCTCCTCTCTGATTAAGTTGTTGGAGAAGCAATAAGGCTGCATGTGTTTGACATCTGTATATGTATTAATTTCCATTACCAGTAGAGAAAAGTTGTAGAGAATTACAGAAGGACACATTGCTAATTGTGTATTTTCATCATGTTTGTTATAGATATATAATCCTTACTTACACTCACTCCAGGACATCCCCAGGGGGGAATCACAACAGTCCAAATCATTAAAAAAAAATGCCTATGACAACATTCTCCACTTATTTTTCTTTCCTTTTTAGTCATTATTTCTGAAGCAGATACAGAATAGAGAAAGCTATTTTACAGAAGATAATAATTTTGATTGGCAAATCACCTACCACCCCCATTGAATGACTGATAGGGTCCTCTTTAAAATAATAAGATATGTTTGCTCCCCTTGTACTTCCCACTCACATCACCCGCAAATGTTCAAATGAGAGAAATAATTCCTGTAAGAACAAGCAGTATAGCATTCCTAAATATCTACATCAGTTCAGAGAACACAGAAGAAAAGAAGTCATTTGGCTCCTCGGTGCTCATTCCTAGGAGCTGATTTTTCACAGAAATTCGTCTTAGCTGCCCTTAAAGGTTTCCAGTGACTCAAAATCAACAAAGTGGCTTCAAACCCATTCCATACACAGAATTCTGTGTAAAAAAGTGTGTTTTTCCCAAGTTTGTCTCCAGTCAATTTACAATTAAGGTGACAGTTCTTGTGCAGTAATTAAAACAAACAGACATTGACACTTAGTTTGTCTGATAATGGAATTATGTTCTTTACTTTTGATCAACCCGGCCATAGGTTCTGGATTAAGCACGTTTATATCCACACTATACTTGTATCTATATCAGTATTTTGCTGATACAAAAATTAGAATACATAATAAATAATCAAGGGATTTTGAGAAATCAATGGTAAAATCATATGTTTTGTTTGGAAATAAATAAATAAATAAACCACACTGCAAAAAAAAGGCATTACAAACAAATGCAGTTTCTAAATTTAGCACTAGATAATTCTCACAAAATGCAATAAAACATGATGTTCATTGATTCACAAGGCCTTTGGAATGTTTCTCAACAGAGGTTATACATATGCCGACATTGTTATGTGTGAAAGCTTTAAGTCACTGTAGCATAATATAAATTATCATGAAAGAAAATGGTTGATTTAATAGATATTTAAAAATACATAAATATCTCGCCTCTTTGTAGATTCAGTAGGCCTACTTTAACTATGCAGTACTTGGCAGCTACAGGGCAGTCTGTTTAAACACAAAAAAACAATGGGAAAAGGTAAATCATATTGAACAACAAATAAGACACAATTATTATTATTATTATTATTATTATTATTATTATTATTATTATTATTATTATTATTATGTTTTCAAATAGTAGTCATATATAAATGTGAGATTATGGATGTATTATTGGGTGTTTTGGGAATCTTTTTTATGTTGGGCGTGGAGATACTTTGATTTCTGGTAATGGATTCCAATAAGATTAGGTCATTAGGTATCCATTGAAAACTGTTAAAAGTGTGTTATTTAAACCACACAAAACAAAGCTTTCCCCTCATTTGACCACATCTACACAATTACTGAGTAGCATTCGATTTACATGTTTACCATTGCAGACAATTATCATCTAACAAACACACCCAAGAGAGTGCTGTCAGAAAATATGTTATTTGATTGCTATTGATTGATCCATGCTAATGCTGTAAATGAGGAAAATACATATTTTCTTGTTGTAGTTATAACAAATCTTTTAACAAGTTTCATTGTGTGCAATTTAACATCCACCATCAAAAAACAAGACTCTATTGCGACTTTTAAAATCCAAGTACTGTATCTGCACACCTCTAATTTGAATGTATTTCCCCATGTAAATAAGTGGCACATCATAAATACATAAGTAATACAGTCAGCCTTGCAGTAACCTACAGTAATTCAACATTTAGTTTTGTTGAAAAGGAAAATATTGTGGGATAAACGTAGTGTGTATGTGCAATGTACATCTGTACTAAGTATGTTCTGACGACCATCTCAATAGGCTACGTTCTCAAAACGATCTACTAAAACTAAACAACTTTAGATTACTTACAACTACTTGTTGTTTATTTTTGGTTTGGTAACTTTATTAAATGTGTTTTCCTGTCTGAATTATATTAGTTTTTTCTAATTTGGATGATTTGTAGTAAATAGTTGTAGCCCAAAGTCCCATTAACGAGTAAAGACCTCTTTTTTTTTCCTCCTTGGTTGAGTGGTTGCTTTGATTGTTACACTTAATAGAATGCATTATTTATCTTAATTATGGAGATATAAATACTACTGTATGTCTTTTAATCCCAGGGGTGTTTTTACCTTGTGGGTGAAAATGACAGATCTGATTAATAGGAACTAGTGTAGGTATGTAGACATCAAAGACACGAAAGACTGTAATTCTCGATATGGTTTAAAAAAAAAAGTATTTTATATATTGAAGCCTTGTTTCCATATATACAGATGTACACTGTAATGTTATCAGTAAAACTTGGGAAAAGGGAGTTCTCTTTTTTAACTTTATGGTGCAAATACATCAATAGCATGTGTGCAGAGATTAACTCCTTGTGGGAAGTTTAAAGGGGGCATTATATTTGTCTGTCCACCTAAAACTACCTTTGGGGTTGGTAGGCTGAACTGCCAACTAGAACTGAGTTTTGATAAACGAAGAGCTCATCTTCTAAGTAACTTCTAAAGAGTTTTAAGTATACCACTGGATTATATAGAGAGACACACTTAAGTTTTTTCATGTGTAAAGTTCAACGTTCAACAAACACTATACATGAATACTGCCCACGCTTCCCTTAAATCACTATAATTTTTCATGTCAGTTGGTTCCCTGTGTTTTCCCTTATAAAAAGTTTCCTATGGTACAGTAAATCAACACCCCAGATTTCATGATTCCCATTCTTTCTCCATGGTTTAATGTTCTATGCATTTGTCTTCATTTTTACCATGCACCATTGAAGCTTTGTCATGCATTGCTTTTATTGTCCAATACTGCCCATTTGTTTTGTAATTACATGCTAAAACATTTTACAACAGAATTGTGGCGAGGGTACTTTTTCAGGAGGCAAGCAGATATTACAGACAAGTCTTAATAGGACTTCAGTGTGTGGTGTTAGAAATGTAAGTAAGAAATAAACCTTTTTTTTCAAATTTAGATTCTGCTCATATCTGAACATTTCAGTGGTACCAAAACTAAAGAAACAAAGAGAAAATATATGCACATCCAAAGTCTTTCAAGGTGCAGGGTAGAAAGATTTTAAAGTTAAAACAAACATAGTACCCGCGCACTTATACAGTATATGTGGCTGGGCGATTGCCCTGCACAGTGATAAATTAGTGTTGGTGTGATTTATGAGGGAATGGGTTTATTGTGTATCGTTTTGGAGTTGATTAGTTTGATTGTATTATTGTTTACAGACGGGCTCTCAATTGAGACTTGCTGCCTGCTATGCTTGGTTGAGAGGAAGGGCAGCAAGTGATTGGCTGTGCTGGTCTTCAATCAGCAGGTGGGCGGGTCTCCACCGGGTGTCCGTCAGTTTAAAAACATCCGCGGGAGATTGCTCGGGGCTGCTGCAAGGCCTACCGTTTTCACGGCGCCTTTTGACTTATAGTTTGGGGTATTGTGTTTTATTTTGCAGTTTTTGTACAGTTTGCTGTATTAGTCCTCTATGCGTTACCATCGCTGTGTATATACAATTGGTTAAATAATTATAGTCAGTAACAAACAGATGAATAACAGATAATGGCATCAATCAACACATTCCTCACAAAAAAAAAACAATTACATTGTAACCAATTACCTAAAACATCATATTAAGTATCTAAGTTGGCAAATCATCTCCACATGCATCAAACATATTGTGTGAAGTCACAAACATTTTGTGTGAAGTCATTATAACAAGCTGTGACGGAAAGATGAGTTCTGGTGATGAATCTTCCTCCCGACCTGTGAGGACGCTAAAGAACGAGAGGAGAAGTATCTGGAAGGGCTGGCCTGACAGTTCGTTTCCGGGTCAGGGAAGTGGGTCAGCCTGGAAAGAAGAGCAACTCTGTTGTAAGACCGTATTGATTTGAAAGGTAAACGAGAAGCAGCTGCAAGTGATAAGGCAGCTGCAACCGTTTACCTAGATATCATGCAGGATTACATATAGGGGCCAGGGTAACGCTGATCTTTTCCTTCGTTTGGGTTAAACGATTGGAGAGAGAGAAGGACTGAGAGAGGAGCTCTCAGAGTGGATTGTGTTCGTGTTTTGTATTGTTGTGTCTGTCCGTGTAACTGTCTGTTTTTGTATTCAGCACTAGACAGTTAAGCACACCTCCGGAGCTGTCGCCAGGGTCAGCACGATCCGGAGCACCACTACACACCACACAAGCTGTGTCTGCACCGAGCACCTGCACGTCTGCACGCACCCAGGACTGGTGACCGCGTCTTGTGTTTTGGTTCGGGACTGTGCCCTGTTTTTGTTATCCCCGCGCTTTACACATTGTTGTGTATAGACGGGGATTTATTATTTTACGGTCACCAGACCTGGATTATAATTAAAGCACCTTTTTTTCACTGAAATACCGTTGTCTGCCTGTCACTCCTGCATCGCATCACCGCTACACTTAAATCTGACTTAACTAAAATATATTTGAGGTTAGGTGATCTTTTAAGAGCAGACAAGGAGGTTCCTTAAACACTTTACTTAACGTTGAGTCAGAACCAACGATGTACCAATGTCTTGTGATAATATTATTAAAGTGATGACCTAATGGAGAATATCAAGGGAAACACTGTCCTTTGCTCTTTAGGTCATTTCCTCTTTAATTGCAAACAATCTGATTGTGAAACATTTTTTAATCTTTCTGGAGCATTCCGTATCCAATCATCAGCGTATCCCCTTTCCCTAAACCTATGTGTTAAAGTCTCCGACTGTTGATGATATCTATCCTCAGAACTACAAATTCTCTATAGTCTACTAAATTGACTAATAGGCAGACTCAAAAATGAATTTCTGTCAGTGGGTTTATAGTATAAATCAGTACTCAAACTATGATTTTCCTTAATTATTAAAATATCCAAAAAATGAATCCTAAACTGATCAAAACTCAATGTAAATTTAAATTTTTCATTGACACTATTTAAGTTTTCAGAGAATTCCAATAAATTCCTGAAATGCACAGAAATGGAAGTGTTTTGTCAAAAAAAGAGAGAAAATAATTAAAAGTCGCTTTTCCCAAGTTTTACATTTTTCTGTAAATAGTTTTGATATCAAGGACTGTCTTTACCAGACCAGCTGTGAAGCCACTGACACAGAGCTAACAGAACAGCATCATTTAGATATGTAAAGACAGATGTGTTCATAATGACTCGTTGGTATTTGTCATGTTTACACTGTTCACTGGTATGCCAGTAAGCATGAAACAAAGCATTTCAGACCACATACATAAAACATGTTTACCTCTTTAGATTTCTGTACATTGTTTTACACAATTTAAATCTGTATTCCATTACTACAGATTTAAGCTACTACATTACAAACAGATGGGGCACATGTAGATCCCAGAAGTATTTTAGTTTGAGCTTAAACAGTATAGAAAGAGTTTGCGTAGGGTAGTAGGTTCCTGGAGCAGGACATTCCGTTTAGTGAGACTAGCACTCGCCATTTTATTTAGTTTAGTTTTGTTTTCTTTATTAAATCTGACGCTAGGGCTACCATTGCTGGTACCCCAGTGTCAGCACTTGTGCTATTAAATCTGAAAGCATGTCAACACCCAATGCTCTGTATTTGCCTCAGTATTGTTCAGTGACGACCCACAGACTTAACAATTTTGCAGTGGAGCAAATGCTTAAAATCTAGATTATTTTCACTCAATCTATAGAATTATGTGTTTATGCTGAAATAAACAATAGTCTTGTTAAAATATGTGGTTTTGTTTGAGCATTAACTTGTTATGAAACTTATGAAAAACAAACTTTTCCTGCATATCCAAATACACATTTATTGTTATGTATAGTTTACATGAGCACATTGATTGCATACAGTACTGTATTTGTGTTAAATCTGCCAATGGTATCCTTAAGATATTCGTTACCATATGTAAGATACACGCATATTGTTGAGTAGTTTTAACGTTTTACTAATCAGTCTTTCTTTGAATTCTTGTCTTGACAAATTCTGGGTCACAACTACAGTGCCAACATGTATCTTGGTTTTATTGACGTTATTTCCTTTGTGTCAGTAATGTGCTGAAAAAAAATCATTACAATTTTAAGGTTGCTCAGAGGGTATTTGTAGTATATGCTTAAGCCTTACTTTATATAAAACAAATTTTGTATAAAAGAAAAATCATACTTTTTTACAGTGCATCTGAACAATAATTAGTTAGTTACAGGTGGTGAGTAGACCACAAATATTCAACAACTGTCATTGATATATTATATTCCTATATATACCATCATAAATATAAAAGTATTTGTTTGGATAAAAAGTGATTTCTGTAACTGTAATTACAGAAACATATTAAAATCAGATTTTCAAAGAACCTATTACCTGCTATTGTTGCCAGTTTAGGGAATAATGTATTGTATATTTTACCTGTATAGGGAGGATTTCATAGAAATGACACCATATGCACACTACTGTAAATAAGATGTGAATAACATGAATGAAACTGTACTGTAAATAAGATGTGAATAACATGAATGAAACTGTACTGTAAATAAGATGTGAATAACATGTGATGAAAATGTACTGTAAATAAGATATGTTGTCATTTTTGTCTCAATCTTAAAATTCTAGGTTATGCAAAATGATCCCTATTTTTGGGTCATTCCCATGACCTCCCAGTTGTAAATTTCAAAGCTAACCACTGCAATATCTGGCTGCCAGTATCAGAGAGCACAGATTTAATGAAAAAAGCATGGCAATATTGATAGCAGTATTTTTGATGGTAAAGTCTATTTATTTTACATATCTAATGCTGACCCAATTCTTAATCTGCACATTTCTTCTAGATTGAAAACTATATTCAGGAGAACATGAAGACCGAGATGGCTCAGATTCAGCAGAATGCTGTCCAAAACCACACAGCCACCATGCTGGAGATAGGCACCAGTTTGTTGAGTCAGACAGCAGAGCAGACACGGAAACTTACAGATGTTGAAACTCAGGTATGTCCCTGAGGATAAATGACATATCAAACAACCCAAAAAACATCAATTATAGTGGCTGTATGGTCCAACTCCAATATTTGTTCAAATACAAACTTTTCAAATACATTAAAAACATAATTGAGCGATACAGCTTTCTTGTTCTTATTCAAGCAGGTGTTTGTTGAAGGAGAGATATGTCTTTCAGAGGACATCAGAAATATTTAGGACATAACTGAACTAGGAAATGGGAATGGTTCAGCTTTAAATGTCATACAGGTTTTGCTAATATATATTTGTATTAATGCTAAAAAAATATTAAAAAGTTACAGTGATATTGAAAACGATATTGTAAAATACCGTAAAAAACTATGTATTAGTTGATCCGGTGTATAAGTCCCCGCACATAAAACATTTCAGTAGAGAAAGTTTTGTGAACATTTTATAAAAATAAAAATAAATAAAAATTAAACTATCTGGTATCTGATAAATAAATAATTGACAAAATAGTAATTTTCTTTTACTTCATCTGTCAGGTTTTAAACCAAACATCTAGACTTGAAATCCAGCTGCTGGAGAATTCATTGTCAACGAATAAACTGGAGAAGCAGCTGCTGGTACAGACCAATGAAATCACCAAACTTCATGAGAAAAACAGGTAAGCATGAATCACGGGTACCTGCTGTTCATTTAATATTCTTAACAGAATGGTATATCCTGGTGGTGTATATGCACAGTGCAGAGAGCCATTTTTCAACTAAAACTTATGTAAAAGAAATACAAATGTGAGATGTAACCTCAGGGCTCAATGGGAAAACATTTACATGTATGAGCTAAAGATACTTATGATGAAAATGCAGCTGGAGCAATTTTCCAAGACACAATTTGCTTGATAATATTTTAACAGAGGGAATCATTGATGAGATATGATGGAATGTGTATTCATACCAACAATAAATCATGTTTATTCTTCACTCATAGGCCTCTGTGACATCACTTAATTTGAAAAATGATTTGCAAACATAGATTCCAACAACTAGAAAGTGCAAGTGCTTGATTACATGTTTTAGGAGTAAATAAGGATCGGTTTTACAGTTGATATTAACACTGTTTCTGACATCTTCTGAAACATTAAAGCTTATGCCCCATAGCTTACAACTGTTCAGTGGCAAATATTGTTCAGAAAACTAAAACTGCTTTCACGCTCTGCATAAACCAATACCAAAAACCTACTGCTTGATAAATATTACTCATGTATAAAAAACATGCTTGTACACCTAATGACCAAATGCTTTGTTTGAACATACTGCTATTCATTTTTCTAGCTGTATGTTAATGTAAAGACAGCTTTTTCATTCATTTTTTTTCCAAAAAAATTAAACTGCTGCAGCTTTCATTCAAATTAGATTGCTTTTCAGTTGGTCCGCATGTTAAGCACCAGGTCTTAATTTTTCACCTCTGACAAATAAGAGATCAATCTAAAAAAAAAAAAAAAAAAAGTCAAACGAACTGTTATGATGTGTGTGTGTGTGTGTGTGTGATTAAAAAATACAGCAGGCTTACTCATATTTATTAATAAACAGTTTGATACGGTCTTGTTTCATTCATTACAATTTTGGGCTGTCAAACCCCAACCCTAACTTAATCTCCAAGTGTAGACAACAAAAACACAGACTAAATACATTTCTAGCAAATTACTGTATCTTCAAATTTGTCCCACCCACAAACGGTACATTTGAATCGATGAGATAAGCACACTGTTGTTGTTCTACCTTCTAGCTTCTGCCTACTCTTCTAAGTAGCACGATGCAAACAATGAGGGTTGCATATGAAAATATTGAATGTATGTCAACATAAGTAAGCAATAAAAAACAAAGAAAAATTAAAAAACCGAAGAACTGACGTTACTGCAGGTCAAAAAACAGGCAGTGCTATTCTGCTCTTCAATCTAGTAGAAGCTACAAATGTTATTGGCTAGCATCCATTTTTTTTAAGTAAATGAAAGTTATATGAAAGATGGCATGATGATTTGTCTACCCTTTATTTTATTTTGATTGGAAAATAAACAGGATCTCTTTGCAAACTGCTATGCTTGGTCGGCAAATCCAATTTAAAACAAGTCCCATTAGGGTTGATAATAAAATTCCCACAGTGTAGGAAAAAATATTGTATAATTCAGTAGATTGCGTTTTTGCAATTCTTGTGTTTGTAGAAAGCTTTCTGTAAATGTACTGAATCTACTGGTACTGACCTCAAAACACTGTATTGGAAACCAAGCATTTTACCAAGATAAAATGCAACAGGGGTCAAGTAATAAAGATATGCTATAACATGCAGTGTTTTTTCCTTGTAATTTATTGCAGCTGATGCTGTGTCAGAAGTCAGAAAGTACAAACTGTTAACAGATTGCTCATAAAACCAAGAGATGTTCTTTCCTAAACATTAAAGCATATGTATGCTGACTTCTCACCAACAAGATAGGACACGCAAATCATAAGACATGATAAAAGCTTCCTCTTTCACTTTGCGACACGTTAAAATATGAGCAAAATCAACTATCAACAGAAATGCAATAACTGTGAAAGGGCATTCAATTAGGATGCAAGTTCAAGTTAACAGTTAAAATAGATGAAAATTGTTATTTTCTCAGCTTCATGGAGAGTAAAATCATTGGGATGGAGGACAGGCACAAGGAGGAGCTGGAGACTTTGAGGGACGAGAAAGAGAGTCTCCATAACCTACTGGGACGACAAAGTAACATTATCCAGGAGCTTGAAAAGCAGTTGAACAAGGCCACTAGCAACAACAGCATTCTGCAGAAACAACAGCTGGACCTCATGGAGACGGTCCACAGCCTCGTTAACCTCTGCTCCAAAGAGGGAGGTAAGGCCTAACTCCCTTGTTTCCTTGCAGGAACCAGACTCCTATCAGAGGGTTTGCTGCCTGACTTTGGTGTTGCATTTTCTTTACACAAAATTACTTCTGGGTCAACAAAGGTCCCTTTTTTCACGAATTTCCAGGCATTATTGAGAATTTCTTTAATGTATTTAATGACATCTGACACTGAAAAGGCCAAGAGCAATTTAAAACTCGTCAGGACCAAATTAAGGAGCCTTATTGTGCAGTGGGTTACATCATTGCAGTGGGTGCAGCTGTTTTTGTAAAGCCCAACCAAGAACCACTTCTGCTTACATTTTTGATTTTGCAGTAGCTTCCCATCACCCTGCTTAAAACCGTAACGACGATGCTTACTTTATTGTAAGCAATCTAAATACAGAATATTGAATTTTTATTAAAACACATTCACAGACCTTTCAGAACAAAAGTATATTCCCTTGTTTGTTTACTTTTTAAATCAATAAATCAAAAGCCATTGATAAGATTTTATTGAAATATGAATCTAAATGGAGTACATAGTTTAAAATAAATCTTTGAAACTTTTCTCGTAGTTATACGTGTAGAGCCAGAATACAGCATTACTATAAAAAAAAAAAACGTAACAGATCTGACAGTGATATACTAACTTACTTCCCTTACATCACTCTATGTGCTGCTTATACTGCAAGGGAATAGGGATTTCCTGTATGATACAACTGGTGACAGAAAATGAACAAAAGGGGTTGTCAGCTTTAGTAATTCATTGTTTTTTTTTTCTCTCTTTCACTGTATCGGTCACACATAATTTAAAGCATGTGTTAAAGTAGGTGCACTGTCAAAGCACATCAGAGAGAGCAAATTTAGGATAGGGGAAAACGTGTTTGGTCACAGTGTTTGACACTTTGGCCTCAGAACAAGTGAGAAATGAGACATTTAGAACCTTGTGATTACACACTGGAAAAAGGGAAATGAGGCTTATAGACAGTTCACCAGGTAACATGAATGGGCACATGAACAAAACCATACATCCACACACACATGCTCAGCATTACATCTCCACAGTGGGTGCTTAGTAGATGAAGTAAATCATTTAGGCCTCTGAATTATGACTGTGATAAAGATCATGCATGTCCCATAGGCAGAACAATCAGCAGGTCCCATGTGGGTAAGGTAAGAACATGTCTAGTAACACACTTCAGCAGCGGCTAGAACAAGACTTGGGGTTTCTGTTCAGTGTATTGAAATTAGTTTTGTAAGATTAATGATTCATTTAATCTATACAGAGTGAAATGAGACATGGTGACTGTCTCACTCATTCTTTTAAAGAAAGCAATGCTGAAAGTGCAGTGGATAAAGTTCATAAGTTCTACACCTCGTGAATTTGTCATTCTGAAAGTACCACAGGGGAAGAAGTAGCCTGTTGGAATTTACGCACTTAGACATTACCATGGTGTTTTCTAATGTTTGTACACTACACCATTTATTTACTAAATGATGTAGAGTACATACATATAACTGAATCTCCATCGGACAGCATCAAATATTAGAATATTTCATAATGCATTTTATCTGAATGTGGAACATCAGGAACCTATACCCTCAAGCAAAGTTTGCAATGGGTTGTTTAAAAGTCAGAATTGGGTACATTTATGCCCATTCGTGTTTAAACTTCGCACCCCTTGCTGCGTGAGCATATTTGCAGAAAGAAGAATTCCGAGGACCTCAGTTGTTGAAGTAAATCACTGACTTTTGATTGTTTCACAGGTTGTAATCCAGAGGAGACAGATCTGATGACCAGGGGCCACAGGTTCTCTTCGCCCATTATCCTAAAAGTAGTCTTTGAAATATGTACAGTGCAATCAATAATGCAGCTGTTTAAGTTGGTACATAACATTCCTTTACCCCATTTTTAGAACTGATGAAGCAAAGCACTGCAGCTCATACATGTATACTTTATGGACAAGTTCACTTAGTACTTAAGGAAATATATATTTTTGTACAATAAGTCATATTCGTTCTATAGACACCCCACTGGACTGATGTAAATGAGGCGTTAGCTGCCCCGCAGAGCATCCTCTGACAATGCTGACCATATGTGAAATATTTTTACATTGACACATCTTTGGTTTTTACATAAATAAGCAACTTGGTCTATATTCCTACTATAGTTTCCTAAAAGGTATGGAATATAAATACACTGTAAATAAGAAAAAAACATGATTTACTTGGTAAATAATCTCCACTGCAATTTACACTTCTTATCAAAGGTCCCTGTGCCTGGGTATCCTAACTGGGCTCATGGCTGCTCGTGCTTCCAACTGAGAATATTTTGGTGAAGCATTTATCCATTTATACAAGGAACTGGTATTGGGTTAGTTGACAAGAGGCTGCCGCAATAAAACATTCTTGTACTGTACACAACCACACATTTCCACTTTTGGTCTTTATTTTGGATTGAGTTGGGCAGGTACATCATATTGGAGGGTTTATACTACAGAATCAGGGGGCCAAGACTGGTACAGTAGCCTTCTAATTTGTCAGTATATTGACAATGATTTGAGAAGGTTGAAAAAAGGGAGAGAGCTGTGACAGAGCAATAGTAAGAGCATTGCAGAAGTCTATAGTTATATTGTGTGGTGCAGTTTGTTATCTAGAGGTAGCAAGTTAACACTGAAAAGACATCACTGATAGGAAAACCTGTGATCGGTACTTAAGCAAGCTAATATATCTTCTGTGAGTTTGAGCTCTTTTAAAGATAGAAAATGGCATACATTCAGAATGTCTTTTTTCTGTGTGTGTATGTGTGTGTGTGTGTGTATATATATATATATATATATATATATATATATATATATATATATATATATATATATATATATATATATATATGATACTGGAGAGGAGGGCTATAGTAGAAAATTATTGACCAGAGGGAAGACTATTGTTACTAACAGGGGCCTTTAATTGCATTGCAACCTGGAGGGGCTTTTAATTTTCCACTATGGCTGAGTCTGCAGTGCATAATTGATATTTGCATCAGAAAATAAGGGAGGCAAGATTGGATAGTAAATATGACTTTATATATTTTGTTCAGATATAGCTGACACAGCATACATAAATACATATTAACGCATAGACTTTGTTTAAATATAGCTGATACAGCATAAATAAACAACTAAATTACATTAATAAATAACAGAAAATGTTTTTGAAGTTCATACCGCTGTTAGCAAAGTTGTTCATCATCTGGTTTGCTGACTTCTGCATAATCCAGTTTATATCCCGTCCGTTTTTGTGTGTTTTCGTGAAGTTGAATTTGTTTGAATTTCAGAAAGTCAGAAAACAGTGACAGTAATGTTTTAATCACCATTTTAGTGTTTGCAGCATCTTTCTTTTGTAGTATGTTTTGTAATTAATTTTCTGTTAACTAACAGAATCGGTGTTCAGCCATTTTCTCTTGTGAAGATTGCACAGGATTAAGGTGTTCCTTTGAAAAGAGGTGGGACTGACATTGATGTGAGCCAATCACATGACAGATGGAGACTATTGACTGCCAGTACTTAATTTTGTATAGTTAGTGGAACTTAGAACCTTTAAGTAAAAAAATTATAAGTAAACTTGGTTTTACTGAATACTAGAAGTGTTGCTAATTAAGACTTGACCCCTCTCATGTCTTATTTAAGCTGTGACTGCTGACAGGGCTACTGAGCTGTAATCAACAATGGAGCATATCAACGCGCTTCCACTTCTTCGATTGCATTACGAGAATAGGAGGAGGAAAAAATTACCCTACCTTAAACCCACAATATTTTATCCCCATCAGACATTTCTAGATTGAACTCTAAAACAAGTTATACATAGATACAGATTGGATACAGGCACTACAGCAAAGCTGTGTGATCTGCTTAAGTCTGTTTTAATATCACAAACAGCCTGCAGTCATGCCATACCTGTACCTGTAAAGGTTATAGTAGCCATTTATTTTCATTCAACGGGTGCCACCCAGACAACAGTTGGGGACAGATCAGGCATCTGTCATTCTTCATACTGACAAAGATACTGACTGATGTCACAGATGCACTTTTCCGTAGGGCAAGGGTATATACTATTTCTAATTGTGGATGTGGAACAAAATAGAACCAAACACAAATATTATCAGTTGTCTGGCTTCTCAAACGTGCTAGGTATAATACAGTGCACACATGTTGCAATATCCCCAGATTCAAGGAATGATAATGTCATAATTTTTTTAACTGTGTAAGTTGTATGTGATGATCAATGTATTATCACTGATGTAGTTGCCAGGTACCCTGGCTCATGCCACAACTTTATCATGGAGAACAGTGCCTTGTTCAGAAAATTCAATTCCTTGTGATATTAAAATAAATTACAGTTTTTTATTTTCTATGGACATGCATTATTATTATTATTATTATTATTATTATTATTATTATTATTATTATTATTAGTCATTTAGCAAACACTTTTCTCCAAAGCGACTTACAGAGACTAGGGCATCACAACTACTATTCTGCGCTTTAGGTCCTAGCATCTTTTCTGGACTTCTGTTTTTGGCCTTTTTATGGAAGAGGTTGTGTTTATTTTTTTGGTTAAATCCTTGCATATTTTTAATTTAGTAGTGGCTCTGGACCTTTTGCCGTCAAGAACAGTTTTATTTGCTAAAATATCATCGAACAAAAACTCAACTTGGGTGGCTAAGAATGTATTTTTCCTTTCTTTGTTTCCATTGTTGAGATGACATGTGCACTGCCTTGTTGTTTTCCAGTTAAATGGAAGTTCAGACTATTGAGATTTGACTAATTGGTTCATTAATGAACCTAAAAATCAATTGTTGTTTCAGTTAAATCAGTCATAAGCAGGAGTCGCAAGGGCTTTGTGAGTAGAAGAAATTAACCTGCCCCAGTTGAAAATCGAGACGTATAATTAGATGGCAAAAAAATTGCAGTGAAAATGCATTGCGGCCTCTGTTTTCTCTCTAAAAATGTGCCTTCTGAAAATCAGGCTGTATCTGTGTACATTTTCCCTTTCCATTCTCTTGCTAATCAATTAGATAAACATGGACAGTGCAGGAAAGACATTCAAGCAGCCATGATATTAAGTCCCTTTAAAGCGTAACTTGAGAATGGTACAATCTGTTTTTATGACATTTCAGATATAAGATCAATGAGCCAAGCTCAAAAAGCATAATACCAACCAGTGAAAATGAAAAATAAGTTTCCTAATTTGACTTTTGAAACCCTTTACTAACTTGGACTTTTAAATTATAGAGTCAGCGCGCAATGAATTTTGACAGGGGATTCATTATCTTGCACATTGCAATGTTCAATAACAATGCATTGCCAAACTCATTACTATACATATAGTACTAATACAAGAATTCAGCAATGCATAAAGCAATGGATAAAACTTAAAAAATACCTAAAACAGCATGGTATATCTTCAATAATACCAACTCTTAACTATAAGCTGCTATCATTTCTCATTACTATGTGTACATAATGATGTGTACATTGTGTTCTTTAGTCCTCGCACTT
Organism: Polyodon spathula; assembly: GCF_017654505.1. Classification (NCBI taxonomy): domain Eukaryota; kingdom Metazoa; phylum Chordata; class Actinopteri; order Acipenseriformes; family Polyodontidae; genus Polyodon; species Polyodon spathula. The sequence continues at coordinate 80,031,137 of NC_054537.1, forward strand.
TTGAGGACAGTTTATGTCCATCTAACTCCATAAACACATTTTGGATTACTTCAGATGTGTATTTGAGCTCCTTTGGGTAGCATAAAATTGAGTGCATATATCAGACCCATTAACAGGGCACATGCTTTGGCCACATTTGCAAGCTCGTTTATCACTTCCACACCCTGCATTACAATGCCGACATCTTCGGTGGTTCTCATGGTGCCGCATCTTCCTTCCTGATCAGAAATATTCCCATGACACTTTGCCCATGGTCCTTCTGTATGGCATCTGCCTGTGTGTCCTGCAAAAAATAGAAAACTTTAAACTTGCAGTTTAGCAGCATTTGACATTTATAACGAGCCCCTGAATGGTGCTGGGGCAGATTCAGGTCCAGGTGTTCTAGTGTTCCAATGATTTTACACATTCAATTACCTATCCTAAAACCAGATCATAGGAATAACACAAGAAGAAAGACATGAAAGTATTTTCCTGCTGTTAGAAAGACTATGCACTCAAAAAAAAAGATAATTACACAGATGTACAAACCAAGTATCCTTTAATCAAGCAATTATTCACACAGTGCTTCTCTCCTGTCACTGTTGGGGAAAAACTGAAAACACATTATGGTTTATCAATTAGCAGATTAATTAAACAAGTTTCTATAGGGTCATACAAAAATGTCAGGGATGCGAAAGTGACTTATGGGAGGGGGAGGATATCCCCAAAGGTCCTCATAACAGACTAATTATAACACACTAAGCATTGACAAATGTTTTCATTGATATTGTCTGTTTTGACAGTCTTACAAAAAACAGCAGGATGCTGTTTAATTGTATTTTTACCAAAAATATCCCTGACCACAGCACATTTTTTTTTTAATTTTGCCATTTAAAAGATTGCATTCTCCCCAATTTATGTACTCCTTGTGACACTTTTGACTCATACCAGCTCCACAACTTTCAAGATGTTCTTGATTTTTCTCCCCAGAGCTCCTCCTTTCCTTGGTAAACACAGTTATCAGCCTTGATGTGTGTTTATCTAGTTGTGCTTGAACTTGAGTTGTAGTGGTATAGCTGTGATGAGCAAAAACTCTGCATCGTAAGTGCTCAGAATACAGGGAGCATACAAAGTGACCTTTTCTGACCCTACTCAACATTAATGATCTGATCAAGTGAAATGAAGGATATGTTGAGCATGGTAAATTTGCTGTGATTTTATCATGGCAGAAATTGTTTGCTCCAAACTCAATCACAATGTGAAAAGGCACTGCAAAGTTTTATACACATACATGATTCTAGTTTTCAATCTACATTTTGGTGGATTTTTTTTTTCTTCTCAAAAAGTAAATATTTTTAGAAAAATAAGATCATGGAAGAAAATGTAGGCATGGCACTGCTAAAGAAAAAACTTCCAGAATTTGATTGACGTACTGCCTTCCTCTTTAGTTATAAAAATCCTTATTAAAAAAAAAAAAAATGAAATATAGGCAAATTCAATCTGAAACTTTATATGACGTGACTGAAACCCTAAGTTACTCTGGGTAGAATTTAAGTTGAATTTTACAATCCCTTTACTTGCTTTTATGCTCATTTTGTGTTGGGTCAAAGGGGTGATGTACAAGCCATCTTAAAGGCATAGTGCTTGTAGTTTATTTAATATCAAAGAGTAACCCTGATACCTGTGTACCCCAAATCTGTCATAAAGATTTTCCAGAAAATTTGCCTAAAATCAATCTTTCTGTCTAATCTACAAAGTAGTCCTTGGGCCATTGTCAAAGGAATATTTGTTCATGCATAGTCTGTTACCAATTAAACATTTGGAATTAAACTTTGTAAGACACAATAAAACCAGGTAGGTAAATATCACCCAGTATGCCTTTAATCTTAACAAACAGCCTCACCTGAGTCTCCTCAAATAGTGCTGACAAACTGGTTTTGAAATGCACAACCAGGGCTTTTGATTGACTACTTCTTGCCTCCTATATGAAAATGTCATTGCTTACTAGGTCATTGTTCCTTTTTTTCACTTCATCAAGGAGTGCAACTCTTTCATGTTCTAGAATGTCCTGGATTTCGCCATTTGGCTGGAAGGTAATTAACCTCAGCTCTTGGGGTTTTTTTACATTTTCTGGCTTGTGCTTGAGGGATTTGGCAGTCAGTTCTAGGCACCCAAGACTCAGTAACTTGGTTCTGTAGCTCCCCATTTTGAACTTCAGGCTAGTTTTCCATCCATAATCGCCTGTGACAGATCCAGGCTTTTTCAAATATGGGTGTTTCTTACCTAGGCCTCTGCCACAGAGCAGAACGCTGCATCCGATGGATAAGCCTTGTATTGGAAAATCTCCTCAGCTAGTGTTTCTGGTATGTCTGATTTTATACCTACAGGGCTCATCAGAGTGCCATCTTTCAGCTATGCTTTGTTGCCACTTTCATGCTTAAGCTCAGTGTCACAAAAGAAGCAAGGGATTGTAAACTGCTAAAGGCCATGGTTGTAACCTTAGTTTGCTACCTCACGCTGTGTCAGGGGATTAAAAAATACAATGCACAAATATATATATATATATATATATATATATATATATATATATATATATATATATATATATATATATATATATATATATATATATCGATTTGGATGTGCACGTCATCCAAATGAATTAAATATTATTATAATAATAACGATCAGCTATGCAGGCATACTTCACTTGTTACAATGGATTGAACTTGAAGTGAAAATCTCGGCTTAAGGTAAAAAAAAAAATAATAATAAGATAAAAAAAATCTTGTACACGTTACAAAATGAGATACAAAATATACTGAGTGCTGAAGAGAACTTGACATATATCACTAGTTGTTTGACCTCTTTCAAACAATATAAGTTAATTAAATTGATTTACTTCATCTGCTAATTAAATGCTTTGAAAATATGACAAAATATTTTAATAAAATTATACCAATAACTTGTGACCCCCTCTTTCATAATTTGAGATTCTTCCAAAATATAAAAGTGTATCTGTAATTAGCAGGGAAAAAAAATGTCAGCAGAGAAACATTACAATAACATAAATCACATTAACACCCACATTACCAAAGACTTGTTTTTATCTGATCTTGGAATTTCAGCCGCGAATGGCCTGGCAAATGTTTATACTAATTTGGAAAATATTTGTGGGGCCTAGGTTATGCATTCACTTGCAAGTCACAGGTCTCTGGAGGCCTAGGTTTAAATCAAGCTTAAGTCACAAGACAAATTAGTTTAGTTTGGGGTTCTCAGCCTAGACCATATTATTATACATTTTGGCATAATTTGCTTGAGAAAGCCCAGAACTGAATTGTGGGATGTCAGAATGTGGTACTTCTCTCCAGTGATTTACCCTTGGTTTGTCCTCATCTTAGCATTTGATCTGCCATGTTCACATTCACTAAAATCTGGTTTATTCACATATTTCTGGATATTTATAATTTGGCTGTTGGCTTGACCTGTGTCAACAGATTTCTTAAAGAAGTAATTAATTCAAAGAAATATGTAGATGTTGCTAAGTTTTCAAATTAGCTTTACTGCAGTACTATTGATACTTATATTCTTAACTTTGTCATATAGTTTGAGGTATTTAAAATAATTAATAAAATAAGTTCAAGGTTTGCAATCGCATGGATAAACTACAAAAACCTGGATAATTAAGTGATCTTATTGGCTCCTAAAAGGCTTATTTTAAAACACTAATAAGAAGCATTGTATCCATACCAAATAAGTATGCCTCTAGCATGCTATGAACTGAGCATTACTGTCTTTAAACCTTGTAACTATAAAGCAGATCTATTACCACAAGGCACATTAGAATTATTAAAATTGCATTATGCCTAAATTAATATCTCAAGAGAATCTTCGTTAAGATAGGTACTGTAATAATGTCCGGAAGGATGTTATTTCATTTCATGATTTATTTGCAGTTGACAGTATTTCTTATTAATATCAAGTCTGTCTCTGGAAGCAGAAGTTATGACTTCTTTTTACCTTATTTTACACTTTGATATTTTGTTTTCATTTCATTGCAATGCAATTGTTAATCCTATGTTCTTTATCTTTATAAAAAATGTAAAACAAGTTGACAGTCACATGATATGCCATTACTCCTCAGCTATCCTATTTCCATACAGATGGTATCTGACCACATTTTTTTTGTCTATTTTTACAGGAACACAACTATTACATCCTACTATATAATTTTGATAACACAATAAAATACTTGTATTACTACTGGTTTTACAATAGTAATCACATTCATAGGGATATAAGGTTCTTTTTAATTAATAGTTTAGCTGCTGTACAGCGGGTGTAGGATATAGACTTGTGATCCTACCGTATTTTTCAATAATGGTGAATACCAAGACTGCGACAACATTCCATTTAAAATAAAATCTAAAAAAAACACTGTCAGCATTGCAGAAATCCATTTTGGGGGGAATGAAGATCAAATAGCTCACAGTCATTTATCATTGATAGTACTGCTGCACTGTTTCACTTAAAATCTATTCCTATTCAGGGATATCAAGATATTTAGTGAACAAGGGGTCTGATTGGGGTTAAATAGACAATAGAGGATTCCATTAATTTGAGTTTTTCTTTGTGAGGTTTACATTTCTCATGACCTTCTCCACATTTCAGAGTATTCTTATTGAAGGAACAGCTCAATCCAAATGACTCTTGAGCTTTTGGCTTTTTATATTCAGGTCATGGTCGACAGGATAGACATCTTACCTTGCACTGTAGGGACTTAATAGATATCACGTTGCAGCACAATTCCAAGGTGATATGATACTATAATTCCCACCAGTTAATCAGGAAACTGGCTAAACATTGTACATACTTTAAAGGAATGTAACATCTCATCTTAAAGTTCTACAAGCATATACAATTTATCACCTGTTTTCTTGTCAATCTTTGTGCAGAAATCATAAGTGGAACCTATCTGCCTTTCATTGGGATTCCAATGTTATCCTGCTCATTGAAGTGTCAGCAAGGACCATATCGACAACAGACAGTGACTGAGCCTAATGACTGAATCAGTTTTTGTTTTTGTTTTTTAAATAAAAAAATAAGAGTAAAACCAAAAACCTTGTCGTATAAGGACTATAACTAAAGGATGCATCTACTTGGAGACAAAGATTGTACTCATTGGTAGAAAATCATTGTCACATACTTTATCCACTGTTGTCTCCTCGTACACTTCATGTACATTGGAGTTATCGTTTAATCTATTTGAGCCACAAAAACAAAAAGAGTTCTCCTGAGTGGCGCATCCAGTAAAGGCACTCTGTGTGAGTGCAGGATGCGACCTATAGCCTGGATGTCGCTGGTTCGAGTCTGGGCTATTCCACAGCTGACCGTGGACAGGAGTTCCCTGGAGGCATCGTTCAATTGGCTGAGTGCCCCGGAGGGGGGTCTAGGTCGGACAGGGTGTCCTTTGCTCACCGCGAACCAGCTACCCCTGTAGTCTGGCCTGTTAGCTGCCCGGGAGCTGCATTGTCCTCCAATGCTGTAGCTCCTGGGTGGCTGCATGGTGAATTCGCAGTGTGTAAAAGAAGTGGACGGCTGATGGCACGCACTTTGGAGGACAGCGTGTGTTCGTCTTCGCAGCTCCTGAGTCAGCACAGGGGTGGTAGTGGTGAGCTGAGTCTAAATAATAATTGGGCATGTCAAATTGGGAGGAAATAACAAAAATAATTGGCAATGACTAAATTAAAAAAAAAAAAAAAAAAGACTTAATAACTATTCTTAAATAACTAGTTAGAACTTTGAGAATAGTGGACACTATTTTTATGTATGCATTTACTGATTTGTTGTTTCAGGGTGCATTTATTTAACAGTAGCTTTAGATGTATTTGTAGCTACTGTGTTGATCAAGCAGCATGCTTTATTTCTTGATTGTACTGTATGTGTTCTTGAGATGCCACTAATACTGTATATCTTTCCAGGCGGACCTCAGATTTTCCAAATTCTATTATATGGTGAAATGTACACACTTGGGTGTACATACTGTAGGGAACACTTCTTATAGTATGCTTTAAACACAAATATACTATTGACAATATGGCCCATTAATAATCATAAAAAACATATTATTTTTCTGCAATTATGAATTTTGTGTTACTTTAAGTAATTTAGCTTTATTTTCATTTTGGTCTATATCAGTAATATCCTGGGAATTAGATAATTTAGCCACATGAATGATATTAATGTGTGAATTAATAGCGAGTGTAACTCATTAATCAAGCCAAAATAATCATCTGCAGTTATCAGACACTATTAAATAATAATGCAGAATCAGCTATTTTGGAAATTGCATGTATTCACTTATTATGATATTTCATAAAGCATGAGGCATTTAAAGAATGTTGAATTTTTTCAAACCATGCTTGATTAAGAAATGTGTATAACCTTGGACAGTCTGTACAGAGCTTAAGTGTTAAACTAAACTGAAAGGTAATTAAATAGAAAGATTAATATTTGTCTGTATGGATGAATCCTATAATGCACTGAGAAATAGGTAATGAAACTGTCATAAAGGAACACAGATAGCTTTAACAGCACCCTAGATAAACATATTTTTACTTTTTATGTAAGTACTAAAATGAATACTGACACCAACCAGATTTATGTTTACCTACCACTCCAATAAATGACATATGCTATAAACACACAATCATTCCTAAATAAACAATATATATATATATTGCACCTAAGGGTTAAACTGTTTAGTAATGTGCAGCCCACTATATACATTAGGTTAAACTAGTTTTCTGGATAAAGTTTGGTTGTGCACTTTTAGACAAATAACATTTACAACAAAATACTCCAAAGCGGTTAACATTCTTGTTTATTGTTCAAATGACAACTACTGTATGTATTCTTCAGCCTATCAGTGAGTCTGTAATGGCTGTTCTGTGACCTGTACTGTACAGTAGGGGGTGGGACAAAGTCAGTGCTGCATTGTTTTGATTTAGGTTGCTAAAATCTAGTTTTCAACATTGGAGGTAAAATACCAGAAATGGACAAGAAAGCCAAAAAAAGCAAAGTATATTTCGGCTAATGATCGTGTCAAGATATTTCCAGAAGAAACTATACATGCAGATGGAGGTCATTATTGTGCATATCTTGTAATGTGTCTTTTTGAGAAAATATGACCGATCGCTATTTAGATTCAGAACCACACATTAATGAAAGGCTACTACAGAGGCTGCTGAACAGAATGGGTTAGTAAGGAAGTCAGAACCACTATTTGTAGGCTTTTATAGTAGTCTAAAATATTGTCTACTTAGGGTTATTTAATATTTAAACAGGTCTGCAAAATGTTAGACAAATCCTAATTTTATTCCTTAACCTACCTGTGAAAAATACATACATTTACCGCAATTTAAGTAGACCCCTAGTTATGGGTGATAAAATCAATCCCTTAGCTATACCCCATCAATATTTGTAGTGGAAGAATCAGTGTCATCACACTGCAATACCTATTTCCTTTATTACTCAGGGACCATAACATTACTTGAGGACAGATTTCAAATATATCCATGTGTGTATAAACTATTGCAGCAATAAAAACAACAGCTTGTAAAATCAGAAGGAATTTCACCCGAATGTATGGAGACTCAGAGGGAAATATAAACCACTTTTTACAACAGGAACTTCAAATTCATTGCTTGTAGTATTTAATCCTAAGCACTTTGCTTAGGTTTCCAATTAAATATTGCAGCAATAATTACCTGCAGATGGCAATAGACTCTCAGCTGACATTTGACAATTACAGTAGCTCCCTTTGCCCACTGATAAACAGGTTAATCCAGCACTTGTTGTAATTGTGTTTAGGTATTCTGTTTTAATTACCTAATTGAGGATAACGAGTTAATTGGCTTCTGAATCACGTCTACAAATAGAGGGATGAAGTTTTTGTTAGTTTTTTTTATATATATAATTTGATGAATTACTCAAATTTAAAGGTTTAGTCCCTAAGGAAAATTAATTTAGCTTCAGTTCCATTTCCACTGCTTTTACTTTTAATATCAAAATACATTTTCTCCACTTCTCATGAACTCTTATCCTCTTTGTTGGTCTACTAGAGTTACCAATCTCTAGTTTAATCCACTGAACACTCACAACGAATGAATGGCAGAAGTTAATATTTCTTTTCAGACAAGTAATTTAATGGTTTTCCATTGCTTTTCCCACAGTTATACTATGCATTTACCAAAGTTTACCAGGGTTTACCATGTTTCTCAATATGCTTTACCATACCTCACTGGGTTTCACAATGCTTACCATGCTGGCACTGTACTTTACTACCCTGTCCTGTGTTTTTATGATGGTAAACTTTAATAAGGGAATACCTTAGTCTGGACTTGTAACACATGCATCATACCCTTTGAATAGACTGGTCTTATGTGCTCTCAGAAGGTAAACAAGTCTGAGCCTGGCCAGCATTTGGATTAGGGGTCTCAAGGAAAACCAGGAGCTACTGAAAGTGGCGTTAATCGGCTCTGTCAGTGTACTGTTTTGTCGAGGTCGGGCCTCAACCAACACCAGGTGTTTGAGGGCATTGATAGGTGCCATTTTAAACCAAGGCCCTGTCTACTTGTAACAAGGGTGGAAAGGGGGACGGGGGACGGGGGACAGGGGGGTAGTCAAACAAGAAAGGGAAGTAAGCACAGGCTAAGACTCCACCACTACGGCATGCAATAAGCCTACAACCAAAGTGTAATATTTCCTAATTTGGCCGTAGTCAACCAGCACAGGTTCTTTTTAAAAATGGAGTTCAATGTTTTTATTAACAAGATAAAATATGTTTTTTGCATTTACAACCAGAGATTATATCAAATTGATCATTTTCCAGGCCTTCCTATAGACAAAGCCAGAGGCATATTAGTTAACACCAGCTACACAAATTACAGACAGTGTTGTCATCATCACAGGTTGTAAAGCACTGAAAGACTCCTAAGCATAATAAAGCAATCCAGATTTAGTTACATTGGTGAATTGGAGATGTGAGGACTCCATCAATGAAATATTAAAATCAAAGTAAATCAGCGATCCAACTAGACAGGACAAAAAAATCATTTCCAGATAACTTCCTGTTCATTTCAAGATATCTCCAAAGGGACAGTAAGTCCATTCAAAACATAACACATTTTCACATGAAGTCATTTAGCGATACCTTGAAATGACTTCATGTTCATTTCGAGATATCTCGAAATGAACAGGAAGTTATTTAAAGATATCTTAAAACTATTTAGCGATATCTCTAGATGAAAGGGAAGTTATTTTGAGATATCTTTAAATGACAGTTAGGTTGTATCATGCTAGCAAAACATTATTTAAAGACATCTGCAGATCAATTGAGATATCTATTTCATTTTTAGATATCTCAAAATGAAATTAAGATATCTTCAAAAGGGTTTGTTTACAGATATCTCATGTTCATGTAAAGATATCTGCAAATTATTTACAGATATCTCAAAATATTTCAAGATATCTTCAAATGTAATTTGAGATATTTCTAAATAATAATTTGGTTTGCCATAGTTACGTACTCTTTAGACATCAGGGTCTACTCAACTGATCAAAACAGTGACAATTAATATTAAGTTAAAAGGTGTAATTGTACTATATTGTACTATATTTCTGCTTTCTGGGTAAACATCTATGCAGGTCAGTAACAGTCCAGTTAAACTAAAATATGAATGTTTTGTGTTTGACTAATGATTTCAATTTCAATTTTTTTCTTTGTTTTCTTTTGTTTTTTGTCATTTGAAACAGTTGTACCAAACAGTACGAAAAGAGCTGAAGAAGAAAACAGGTTTAGAGACTGTGCAGATGTATACCATGCTGGTTTTAACAAAAGTGGGGTATATAATATCAATATCAACAACATGTCAGAGACTAAAAAGGTAATTTACTTTAAAATAACTGCTGTGGTTTGTGTATTTACAATACAGTAAACAGACAAAATGTAAGCATTTGCTGAAAAAATATTTTATTCTGTCATTTCTGAAGTCTATGGTTTCTGTCCATGCAGATGAAAAACAAATTAGGACTTATCAAACATTTCCAGAATCACTTTCCTTGCATTATACTGGACTGCCATAACATTTAAAAAACATTTTGAGCGTCTAATAAATGAGAACAGTCTGAAGTTACTGACTTCTGAAAAGACAGAATTTTAGACAAGTTATTGTTTACCCTTCTTTGTTTTTCCAGGTCTATTGTAACATGGAGGCCGTCGGGGGCGGTTGGACAGTCATACAGCACCGAGAAGATGGAAGTGTGGACTTCCAAAGGACATGGAAAGAGTATAAAATGGTAAGGAAAGCTGACCCTTTTATTGCTAACTCTCCACAATAAATAGAATACATGCACAAGGATCATTGGGGAAGGGGGGGGGGGGGGGGGGGGGGGCAAGGTATTTAAAAGTAGTCAGGTAACATGGTTTTGTATTGCATAATAATTCTTCTAAGCCTCATTTACATTAACAATTCAGACTTAAGCTAAAATCCGATGAAAACCAATACTGTAAATGTACCTCCACTAGGGTTGCCCTGGGGTTTTCTGTTCATTTTATTTAAATTTAATTTAAATATAGAAGCTCAGAAATTGTATCTTGCGAAGGGGTAAATTACCAAAAAAAAATAATAATAAATAACCTTTGCACAGTGGAGCTTTGAGGGAATAGCTCATACGCGGGTCGGCAAATAAAAGTGGTAACCCTAGCCTCCATAATGACTCCGATTATCAAATTCAAACTAACGAAAGTCAAGAAATACAGAGTAACATAATTTAATCTAATTAGTAATAAGGTACCTTACTGGTCGGGGTTTCTTTGTGCTTCTGGTTGTTTGAATGTGTGAGTTCTTTATTGTTGCAATGCCTTTCTCTCTGTAGTCTGCACACTGAACGCACAAGTTATTTCCCATGGGTGGAAAAAAAAAACAAAAGGTCTTGCCAACAGTCTCTGGGCAGCCAGCTTGTTGTCCTTTTGATCAGCTTATTGTGCTTTCCTATAGCTTTCAAAAACATTATATAATCACCTGAATAGATGACTCCTCTGTAGTACTGCGTACCACTAACTTAGACAGTTCAAGTTTAAAAATAACACAGATAGATATTTTTTGTTATCTCACTATTTATTATGTAAGTTTTGTAAAGTAAATTACTAACAATTAATTAAGATTGGGTCATTTGCATTCTGAGACCAAAAAAAAGGTCAAATTTCAGGGAAATGCATTTTAACAAGACCAGTATCTATTTACATATTTGTTCTTAACCAATTTTTTTTTTTGTCTGAAAAAGATGACTGTACATTGAATTTTGTTTTGTGAACTTTAGCAAAGACATACTGGTCTGGTCACCCAGCTACAAAAGGATATTGCTGCTCAGAAAGAGTGCAAAGAAGAGCGACCAGAATTATTCCGGGTTTAAAAGGCATGCCATATACAGACAGGCTAAAAGAATTGAATCTATTCAGTCTTGAACAAAGAAGACTACGTGGCGACCTAATTCAAGCATTCAACATTCTAAAAGGTATTGACAATGTCGACCCAAGGGACTTTTTCGACCTGAAAAAAGAAACAAGTTCCAGGGGTCACAAATAGAGATTAGACAAAGGGACATTCAGAACAGAAAATAGGAGGCACTTTTTTACACAGAGAATTGTGAGGGTTTGGAACCAAATCCCCAGTAATGTTGTTGAAGCTGACACCCTGGAATCCTTCAAGAAGCTGCTGATGAGATTCTGGGATCAATAAGTTATTAACAACCAAACGAGCAAGATAGGCCAAATGGCCTCCTCTCATTTGTAAACTTTCTTATGTTCTTATGTTCTTATACCTCATTGTTTTTTTCATAAAAAATCTTGAAAAAACTTTTTTTTTTGAATATATAAAATCATCTGCTTTCTATAGCCTTCTATGGCATACAGAAAAAAAAAAAAAAGTTTTCAATTGTATAGCTTTAAAACATTTCTTTCAATCTGTTCTTTGAAACAAAACCAAAAAGTGCATGTCTTCTGGTAAAATATTAAGATATAATGAATTACATGCAGTGAAAAGCACTCGTGAGTAAGGGACAGTCAGCACACGGATTTCCTACCAGAAATCAGTTTTTAGGAATTCAGAAATGTTCTCTATATGTGTGTGCCTCATAGTTACTCTGTTTTAGAAGCAGTGTTAGCCCATTTAGTCCATCTCTTTTTGTTTTTACCTCTTTTTACACTTACAGGCAGCACATTTCGTGTTGACATCATAGCAGGATTTCTGAGAAATGCTTGCTGTAGAGTGGTGTTTTTTTCAGTGTGTCTTTCTTTGCATATACGGGATAGGACTGATCAATTAAATTTCATCTGCTGGTACATTCTAAACGGAATGAGGTTTAATAAACATTTGGTAGCAAACTTTCCTTTCACTCTGGGCGCTAGCATCTTTACATAAGCTGTCAGAACTGCCGTAAAATGTATAAAACATGAGCAAAACGTATGCAAATTATCAAAATGGTAATGAATCGTCATGCACACGTGACCTTTCCCTAGCCGGACATTTACTCATCAGCATTTGTGTTTTCATCGTGTTTAACTATAACTACTCTTTTAAAATGACCCTGAACACTGTTTAATGTGTTTTGGTTTCTGAATTAAAACAGAGAAACTGTTAATTGTGTAATTAATTCGTAAAGGAGAAGCAAAAAGTTGGAAGAAAACACCAAAAGCCAGAAGCCCTAGAGTGTTTGTGTATGTATAACTTGTCTCGACACCTAAGAGGGAAAATGTCTCGTAAGAGAAAATTAGAGGTAGTCTGTTTTTATTTGTTTTTAAAAAAAAAAAAAAAAAACTTAACTTCATATACATTAAAAAAATGCAACACAGATCAATCCGGTCACAGCACTAATGCAACCACGTGTATCCTGTCTCTCTCAACATGGGAGCGGGGGTGGGTGCAGTAGCCCTGCACTGCTGATCAGACTTTAATACCCTCGTAATTTGGTGAAAAGAAGGGAGATTTATTTTGTAAGAATAAACACGAAAACATGTTTCAGGGATAAAATCCTCAAGTGGCAACATAGCTCACTCGTGGTTATGAAAAAAATATTAAAAATACTGTTAATGCTTGGTCTTTCCACATTCTATGCATTTATGATGCATTCAGATATATTTTTAAGCTAGTTGGGTATTGAATATAACAGGTGTGTGCTACAGTACTAGAATACAGTTGGGCAGTTCATGAGAGGCAATTAATTCTATATTTGTTTTTGGCTTTAGCCACGGCTAAAGTGTGTTTCTCCTCGGAAAAAAAAAAAAAAAAAGAAAGTACTGGAGGACCGTGAAATGTAAATTTATTACACTGCTAAAAGACAAATAAACTATAGCCAAAAAAAAAAAAAAAACAGTGAATACAACAATTTCAGAAATAAAGTTTTCAACGTATCTAAAATTGCATTTCACATAGGAAAGCTTTTTTTATATATTAATTAAATGTTTCATCACAGTTGAGTACCCAACAATACCAAAAAAATAGACTACCTTGTAATGAGATCACAAAAAGCCTACATCTGCTAGTAAACACAGTTTGTCAAACACCTACATGTATGATATGACATATGCCACATTTGATCCCAATGATTTAAAAATCGCGTAGTTTTGTTGGTTAGCCGTTGTACCATTTTTGTTAAAGCAATCATATACAAATGATGTCAGTCGTGTAGTTAAAAACTAAAGCTTTCAATCTTCCTTTATTTTATGTGATATTAGCCTGTAAACTTAAAATGTAGCATTGCCTTATTTTCTGCACCTGTTTTTATTTTTTTATTTTATTGAATTATTTTTTTTTTTACCTATGATTATATGTTTGTTTATAGAAAATATCTGTACATTATCTTGTCAACTTCACTTGTCCTATACACACAGGCTATTTTTACTGTATGTAATTTAATTTTAAGAAATGATGTTCTTTACAACATAGTTATGAATGCTCTTTGGAATGGAATAATTTTTGGATTCATATTGTTAGCAAATTGAAAACTAACAGGCATGATTTACCTATTGGTGGGGGTCCATTTTGCCTTCATTTCAGTGGTTTCAAGACATCTGGTATTTCTTGTCAACTTTTTCAAGCATCTTCAATGGTGTGGACCTTGTTTGCTGTTTTAGTCACTATACTTTTTTTAGGGTGTATTTCCAAGTATAATGTTATTTGGAGTTGACACTGTTTTTGAATGCCATTCCTGATGCTAATATAACTCAGCTGTGTGGAGAACTGAGTGGTATGTCCTCCCATAGCCAACTGTAAGAGTTGAAAATATTAACATCTGTTGTCTGTCTTCACCAGGCAGAAGAAATATGTAGACTTTACCATGTGAGGTCTGGCATCATAAACAATATACTATTCAGGTCTGACAAAAGTATGATTTAACTGTGTGAACTAATGTGTAGTAACAGTGATGTTAGTAGCCTTGGTTAATGATCCACATTTACCCAATGTAGAAAATTGGGTTGTTATAAAGGGGGAGGGGGGGTGCGAGGATATGAGGCCCAGCGAGGCAGGATGGCGTGAGGGGAGAAGGAGTTGCAGAGGTATCGAAGGAAGGATGGAGTGATGAAAAATGTAAACAGAAAGAACAGGAGACTTGACTAGTGATTTAAATCCCAAGGTGATTAAAGGGGAGGAGCCCGTGCTCCAGCCCACTGGACCACACAATGAAATGTAAGGTATTGTCGTTTGTTTAATGATATTGCTAATAAAGTACATGGGATGATATTTTAATAGAGTAATGCTGCAAGCTTGAGGGATATTTAATAAGGAGATAAAGTTATGAGCAATAGAAATTGAAGAACTAAATAAGACGATTAATGTAAGAATATGTACTATATGTATTACTGGCTCTTTGTAAAATAGCCTAGAAAAGGTTAGAGAACAGTACTATATCCTATTCATTGCTCAATCCATTTTATGGAACTGCTCTCCAGGGCACTGATTCAGTCCTATCCAAAGAATTTCATTCACTCTGTTCTGCACACATACCAGTATGCAAACACTACAGTCTTGTTTGTACTTGTTGTAGGGAATGTGTAAATAGTGTGGTTTGTGTAAATAAAGATTTATTATTTTGAATCTTGGTTTGGCAGGGATGGGGTTAATTCCATGTGGTGAGTGTAGCTGGGGCCTTGATTGAATGGTTGATGGTCAGTCAAGCCCCAGCCACATGCTATATACATGAAGCCAAATCCATTGTTTAGTTGGGTGAGTTTAGGGAGAAGGATTGTCCAGTGAAGGTGTCTGCCCACTCGCAATAGTAAAGTGTGTTTATTTGAAATGTTTGTAACATTTTGTTTAACCCTTGCATTTGTTCCTCTGTTTTGTTTGTTCCTGTGTTTATTTTGTTCCTGTTTCATGACAATAAATGTGTACATTAACACTTTAACTGCAACTTCCTGTCTCCGAGACCCCCCCCCCCCCCCCCCCCCCCCCGCCAGTAATGGCTTGGTCCGTGACGCTATCCTGCTACAGATATTTGAAACTAAATTGACGCTACTGCTATTGACTACAAACCACAACTCAGCTCCTGCTATTTATTTGAACTGTGTTGCATAACTTTTGCCATGAATGCGAGAGATCTCGCTAAGACGACGCAATAAATATTTAAATTAGTATATTGCCGCTCTTTTCATTAACATATTTTCTCTTAGTACAGACGACAAAATGTATACTTTGCAAATTGTTGCAATTAATACAAATTGCAGTATGTTTGCACTGCGACTGGCCCATCTTAGTACATCTACCCTTAGTCTTATCAGTAATTCTTATTATCAGGTGTTTAAGCCAAATGCATACAGTAAGTAACACTGAAATCATTTTTCAATTACAGTACAATGAAACATATTATACATTTAAAACTACTGTGTATTTTATTGTAAGTGAACTTAAAAAGTATACACTGCTTATGAACTGCACATTTTTCATTTTTAAAATACGAAAGCAAGGTGTCCTCAACATCAGGTAATGAAATACTTGGAAATACTGACAGCATGCAGCCACAGTTTGCTGTTCATAGGCCTGTATTATTGACACCAGCTTTTCAGAATCGTTGACAAAGTGTTTGCAGAAATATTGAACATCTTTCTTTTTCTTGGTGGTGCATTGTCCACCACTTTCAACACCTCCACTTTTGTCCGCAAGGACAGTGCATGTCTTAGTGCTGTTTCGTGGAATTGGCATTGATGCGTGAGCACTATGGCAACTTGAAATGCATCATAGGTGTTAATCTGGATACAAGTTAATACATTTCCCAATATCAGCTGTTCGACCAAGGGGAAAATCCCTGGGGAAAATTCCTGTTTAGTGAATTTGTATGATAAGAAGTAATTTACAATAAGTGGCTGCTAAATTAGGCCGAGACCATGTCGAAGATTCGTAGTATCAGGATATTTGTCTAATCCGAGTTTGTTTTAATGAGAATTGACTATAGTTAAATCTGGCTAGTAACATGCCAGAATGATATAGCTCAGTATCCAAACCACAAGACCTTTAATAGACCTTCCTTGTTTATGGTAAGATGAAACCTGATCCAGATTCTGTCCTCGTCTTATCCACAGTTCTTTATAAAAACATCTGGAACAATTTCACTGTTTAACTCAAGTATAATCATATAATGAAAGCAAACAAACAAATAACAAAAAACATGTTCTGTGAATGATGTTTATTAGAAAACTGGCCTGCATTCTATGGCTTGGTCAGTAATTAGAAACCTATAAAATGTTATGTCTTTTTAATTACATATTCATTACAGTATACAGCATAGTATGTTGTATTACAGTTTGAATGAGAAAACAATAGGCAGCACCTACATGACATTGCTTTAACATTTGTTTTCAATTTGTGTTTTCATTTGACCTCATAAATAGGTAAGAATAGGGCTGTTTAGCACCCAGTGTATTCATATGATAACTGTTGTGCTATTTGAAATAAAAAACAGTTCAAACCAACAGAATATTGTGCCTTTAATGTTATAAATAAAATACAAATCAATATTGTAGTTATTACAGAGTGCAAACTATTGTTTTCCTGGATATTCTCCAAAGTAAACAACTATATTAACGTGCAGTCCAAAATGATGCTACTGCTGATCTAACAGCACCAATGAGGGATGTATGTCTCAGAAAAATGTAAACATTGTAACAGCCAAACAGAGTAATAATAAATGTATCACCTCAACTTTCCTCTAGGGTTTTGGGAGCCCATCTGGTGAGCATTGGCTTGGAAATGAATTTGTTTTCCTGCTTACCAGTCAGCGGCAGTATTCGCTGAGAATCGAACTGACGGATTGGGATGGAACTCAAGCATTCTCTCAATATGACCGGTTTTATATTGGGAATGAGAAGCACAATTACAGGTAAGGATCATTTCATGGATCCTATTTTAATTATAATACAAAAAACAAACAATGATTTGTATTACATTCTAAACTTTGGAAACCCTATACGAGGTGAGTACATTGGGCGGGAGGATGGTACATTTGATTCTGAAAAGTCAAAATGTTGTTATGGCTCATTGAATTTGTAGAGTAACTGTAGCACCTCATGTTTAAGGTTAATGTGTTTCATTTCACATCTTTATTTAGAATTGACACTCATTTACATGCGTGTAGTAAAACCTTGCAGTTAGTATTTAATTGCATGTAATAACAACATGTTTTGGAACTTGGCAAATTGCTTTCCAATTGCACACAGAATTGTCTAATATGATTTTATAGCATGTATGCCTAGGTACTGACTGGTCATTTGTGTTGAGAACTACATAAACTAATCTTGGACTGCATACCAATAGAATCCAAGAACCGTGTAAGTGAATTTGACAATTTGAGAACAGTGTGGAACACGATAAGCCTTTCTCCAGTTCTTGCATCACTTGGCCAAAAAAATAAACCATTTCTATTATCAAGCATTATCAGATGCTTTCGGTTCCAAGCTCCGGTGCCATACCCTTTTTTAAAACATGCAGCCGTATACTGTCCATGCTGAGGGTTACATCTAGATTAGACCAGGGCTGCGTGTTAGTTGTGCACATTTGACTCTTTATGTTCATCCATGTTTTACATTTTCATTTGAGTTTGTTACATACTGAAAATGAATATTTCAAGGCTGGCATAAAATTGCTTGGGGAATATACACAGGTCCTGTGGCTTATCTCCCTGACTTAGAGTTGCATTGGCACATAACAAGCCATGGGTAACACAATGCTGAAGCCAATATGTACATATCTCACAGTAAACACAAGCAGATAAAGGAAGCAACTATTCTCAAAATTACAGTAAGTAAAACCTCTCTGGAAAATATGTTAGAATAGTCAAACGTGCACAAATATTGCACAATATTGTATGTGCTTATAAATGTGCATTATCAAATGACATTGTATATTCAGCAGGAGTGTGTATCTTTGGGTTCACAATGATATTGTACCTACCTAGATACATGGGTTGTGATATAATACGTATCATAGTACAAATAATACAATGTGAAAATGTGTTATTGTGAACTTGCAAAGTAAATTAGCAGTCGCTTATTGTGAATTACTTCTGATAATATGAATTCACTTAACACAAATGTCCTGTTTGTGCGAATTGTTTAGAGACTCCAAGGGAAAAAAAAAGTGGAATTAAAGAATTTCCAAAGTTTGAACAGCTGAGTGTAAAGGATATATATTGGAAAATGTATTAACTTGCATCCAGATTATTTAAAAGCATAGTCATAAGTACAAATTTAAGAAAAAATTTGGATTTAAGACAATTTTTCTTAAGAACTTTTTAAAAATACAGCCCCATATTTTTTCGCATTAAATGTCTTTTTCTTAAGCTTTGAAAAGTCTTTCAATTATTTTTAAAGCTCCTGTTTACTGTACTCTCAAGGGGACAGCATGGAGCCAAAATGTAAAAACCCACACATTTTCAAACATCAAAACTTTTTAGTATCCAATAAAGAATCACAGATCTTGACTGTAGAAAATCAAGTTCACAGATATTGCAAGATATCTTAAAATATTCATCCATAACATAAAATATCACTAGATCTTCATTTAAGATTAGGTGGAGAAGGGTTCAGACGAAAAGACATTCAACTTTTAGATTGTATTAATTAATTAATTTCAAAATGTAGATATGGCTTTTACGTTGTAATTAAACTATAGTGTATTCTGAAACAGTTTATTGGGGTACATTTCTAAACTATATTGTTTTGTAATACAGTAAAACATCTGTGAAAATCCACAAAAAACATGTATAAAAAAATAAAATTGATATGAAGTTTTGTAATGTCAATAATCGTTTCGCATTTCTCTATGAATAGATTTGTTCTCTCAAATTATTGAGGTATGACGGTTTCTGTCCTGTTTTGAATGGAAACCAGCCAAGATAAACCATAAAACTAGCAGCTAAATGAAACAGAACACAAGGCATTTCTGCTGAGATGCTTTGGCACTTTTGTTTTCAAGCTTAATTACCTAGACATTGTATGTTATTCAAAGTATGTTCTGGAGACCCACAACAAAATTGTTCACTTTGTCTTAGAGTGGTACCTTATTTAGATCAAGCTGAAACTGAGATATTTTGGCAGTGATTTGACTACTGAAATGTAACACACATACACATTGGTGTATAAGGACAAAGCATTATAATGTAGAGTACCCATTAGTCTGAATAATATGGATAACTGCCAGTTAACTAAACTATTTTGTGACTGTTGCCAGAACCTACATTTTGTCCAAGTCCATCCAAAGTTTAAAAGAAAGAGCAAGCTTGGGAAAAAATACAGAAATCAGAAATACAGCTGATTAACCCCATCTATCTAAACCATGTCAACTGTTTCCAGTCAAGGTTTCATTTAGATTTTTAACAACATTAAGATTGCCTAAACAAAGTATTTGGAATTTCAGTCATAATGCTGTGTGTGACATTTTTAATATATGAAAAAATGTATCTATTACAGAACAAACAAGTGCTGTTTTTCACCATTTTAATATATATATATATATATATATATATATATATATATATATATATATATATATATATATATATATATATATATGCCATTATTTTTCACCCAATTTGAAATGCCCAATTATTATAGCCTGTGCTGACTTGGGAGGGGTGAATATGAACACATGCTGTCCTCTGAAGCGTGTGCTGTCAGCCACCTGCTTCTTTACACACTGAGAATTCATCATTCAGCCACCCAGGAGCTACAGTGTAGGAGGCAAGCCCGCAGGTGCCTGGCCAGACTACGGGGGTTGCTGGTGTGTGGTGAGCTGAGGACAGCCTGGCTGACCTAGACCCCCCTGGTGATGCTCAGCCAATTGAGCGCCGCCTCCTGGGAACTCCCGTCCACGGTCAGCTGTGGAATGGTCCAGACTAGAACCGGCGACATCCAGGTTGCTATAGGTTGCATCTTGCACTCACGCAGAGCGCCTTTACTGGATGCGCCACTCGGGAGCCACACCAGTTTAATTTTTTAATTAAAATATCCGACTCATGGTAGTTAGAACTTCCCTGGGTGTGATAAGAACAACACAGCAATTGTTGTTCTGCTTCATTATACCTGTGTTTGTAGTTACAAGGTCTAATTGCAAGTAGATAATCGGAGAGAGTTTGAACTAAAGCACAGATAGTGTTTAGGTACTGTACCAGGAACCATCAGACACCATTCATACACAGCAGCATTGTATAAATATATGCATATCCCAAGTTAACATCTATAAAAAAAATTTAAAAAAAACATTCAAATTTGATGGGCTAATAAATGTAAAAAAACCCCACTATTCCCCACACCTTTTATTACCTGTATATTTGGTCTGAATTCTGTTAATGTTGTTCGTACCAAGTTGCAATCAAATCTCATTTGAAAGTAAACCACACAGTATATTTAGACTGCAGCTACATTTTGCAATGTAGCAATTTTGTTTAACCAACATAACACAATGGTATTTTTGTTTATGATACAAAGCATATTTTGTAAACTACCGTTCTCTAAGGCAGTGGTTTTCAACCTTTTTTTAAAACTGTAGTCTTTCTGTCTGGTGGTTTCACAGTTTTCACTCTACTTGGTGCTACCACAGTTGGAAAAGTTACAAGTTACATTTTTCCAGTTTATTTACTATCATTTATGTCACAGGTTTTGGACTGACAAACTGCTGGTTTAGATAGCAATTGTAACTGTAATTC
This sequence comes from Polyodon spathula, assembly GCF_017654505.1. Lineage (NCBI taxonomy): Eukaryota > Metazoa > Chordata > Actinopteri > Acipenseriformes > Polyodontidae > Polyodon > Polyodon spathula. Next base: position 80,052,371 of record NC_054537.1, read on the forward strand.
TTAAAACTTTTAAATATAAGTCTTTGGATGCACAGAATCAAAATACAGCATTTGGGAATCTCGTCAGAAACACACATATTTTCTTTCTATTTGGCAAAATTATGATAAATAAACCAAATAGTCTACACTGTAAATGTTTATCACGTTACCATTTACTTCCCATCTCAGAATAATTGTGTGCCATTTAACATCAAAAACATTAAAAGAGTGAGTTGTGGGGTTCTGAAAGAATATAGCGTGACACGTCCCCATGTGTTGCTACAACTGTTTAAATACCTGTAATTTTTATTTTCATTTCTAACATCCTGACAACGTTTGACATTTATAATTTTAAAGTTTGTTTCAAAGTTCTTTTCAAAATGTCCGCTCCATTTTTGTTTTGCAATTAAGGCATTTATACATTTTTGTGATGTACGCCATCAAACCGAAAACAAATTCAACCAGTCTCTATTTCTGTCACCGAAATGCAGCAGCGCCTAATATGAGAGTGGAAATCTGTGCAATCGAAATCACGTATGTGTAAAGGTGGATGATAATTTTGAAACTAGTCAGGCTGTAATTTATGCACAATGGTTTAGAAGTACCCCTGGTTGAAAAGCACTGCTCTAGAGTATTGCTTTATGGGGACTGCACCCTTCTGGTTTTGTCGGTGGGGAAACAATAAAATAAGAACAGTCTAATTTTTACTGCAATACACAATAATACCATTGTCTAAAGAAAGATTGCGAGAACAGGAAATTTACTCTTTGCTTCTGTGCACAAATGTAATAAGGACCGCATGAACTTTGAAGAGTGTGCAATTTTGGGTTTAAAATATTTCTGCGCCACTGTAGAGTAATTACAATCTGAACAATAGTACGAAAGTTCTGGAAGAAGGAATTGGTCCAAAGAATAATGAAAAGAAGATGTGGGATGAACCTTTTTCATAAAAAGGTTCTAATTACAGCAAGCCTTGTGTGCGATGTTCAGCATGTGGCAGCATTTTTAGTCTTGTGGTGAGTCACCCGTTTAGATTCAACTGGTCAAAATCGCGATGCTTAATCTTAGTAACCATATTGTGAAACAAAGCAAAATGTTCTGAAACATTTAAAGATTTGTATTTCACGTAGAAAAATAGCACTAATACGCCTAATGTAGGCAGTGCTGCCAATGTCCACCGAATCAGGTATTAATATTTCATTAGTACACGCAGATTAGCTAATCAGAATTTAGTTTTTATTTATTTTTTTATTTTTTTACAGTGCCTGTGCTAGTAAAAGACTTGTGATATCTGAGGTGTATTCTTCTGAGTCCGAAAGCTCCACTAGTCAGAGGCAGCTTGCCACAGCCACACAAAAGTCTGGGAAACCACGTGGCTCAGTGTCAAAAAACCTTGCCTGGGTGGCAGCACATAATCTCTCTAGAGAGCTGTTGTGAGAAGAGGCTTTAAATGAGGCAGGATGCATGCCCTCAGAAGCTTAACACACGTAGATTTGTTATCTGTCTATGAGAGAAACATGAACGAAAATGAATAACTAATCACTGACAGACACTTTTGAATTAACATCCCAAGACCTTTGAGCAGCTGTATTATCTACCAGTATTTATCTTTTTTCTAGCAATACTGTTTATAGTTATAGTACGTAGAGTTTATCTTTGAAAATATTTTAAATGTTAGGTGAAGAGAATGAGGTGGTGTATCTGTATGTTAACAAACATATTGCTATGAAAGTAAACCACATAAATGCATTTAATACAGCAGCAGTATACATATATTTGTCATCTCTAAGTCAATCAAAACAGTTTTATACAGCACTAATTAATTAATACATATCTTACTTCATTATGAACACCTGGTTTCCTTTTTAAGGGTATGGCACTGACTTTTCTAGGTTTGGGGACAAGAGTAAATGTACTTAAAGACTGAAGTAAAATAAAATATTTCCTAGATTTCAGCAATTCCAAGATATATCATTATTTTAACACATTCAAAGGTCAAACAAAAGCCTATTGGCTGGGTCATGGTGTCAGGTTTGGACCAGAAAGTAGAGACAGGCAATGAACCATTGCCTTATATGTGACTGTATCAGCCACAAGGGACGCTAAGGGAGTTGAGCTATGTTTGGACAGTCCGTTTGTATATTTTGCTAGGAGTCTTACTGCCACATAACTCATCTTGGCTCGTGGTTTCACAAATTGGGGACAAAGAAACCAGATGAGTAGGCCAAGAGGTATTTATTGGTTTTAAACCCTAGGCAAACCAACATTTCCTTTTTATGTTTATTCAAAAGGTGCATAACGTGGTAACCATTTTTGTATTTTAAAGTAGTCTATTTGTCAGGGTTAACTGGAGAGAACAACTGTTAATATAAATTGCTGTAAACAGTGACAGCAGTAGCATAGGGATATCCATCCATATTATTATAGAGCAAGTTGGACTAAACATCCTTGTATTTATTATCATTTGAGTCCATTCATAAATATAATAAATAATAAATAGGTATCTGAAAATCACTTTCAATTGATTTTAAGGCCTAGATCTGATTTTTCAAAAGCTAATGGTAGCAGAGCCTAATTTTGAAAGGCAGGAGAAGTAGAAGAAACAGTTGACCTTTCAACCTGCCAACACTGAGATGTGAGTGAACTGAAATCAAAAACACACATTGCAGTCAGTATAACAAAGATTTCACCAGAACCAGTATTATAGGTTTAGAATTGTATTTTGATTTTTTTCTTTTTTTTTATTACTATAGTTTCAGAATAAAATAATATAATAGCTATTTGGAGTAAAATACCTCCAGAATGAGGTCTTCCAACCCTTATTGTTCAGGATTTTTTTTTTAGACAGAGGTAGGTCACCCCCCATCTTTCACAGTGCAGATGCTGTGACAATGTTGCCTGTGTAATTGCTGCAGATGCACAAATAGAGGTTCATGGTTTTTTTGTTTTTGTTTATACAGTATTCAGCTCATCAGGAACAAATCACATTTTTCATCATAATTATTAGCTAGATAGTAGTGAATGTGTCATTTCAAACTGGGTTGAAAAACAATAAATATAATTACTTTTAAAAGCTGTGGATGATTTCTGAGGAAAATGGGCTGTAGGGAATTATTTGAGGACATGTCTGGAAAAATTTGAGGGTTTACCATTCACTTATATGTAATAAAATAGCATGTAATAGTGTGGAAATTCTATCGAGTAAAAGGGGTTTTATGATGTCATAGTTTAGTATGCGTCAATCTAATGTGCCACTTAAGTTTTGGCCGACTCGCAAGATATGTATTTGCTAGTCAGTGTTCCTTTTTTGCATGTCTTTTCTATTACAGAGTAGCAGGGAGTGGCCATTAAACTTTTTTTTTTTTTTTTTTTTTTCAAGATGTTGATGAAGGACCGATGGGCTGATCAGTTGAATTGACCTAGTGGCAGATGTATAAGCAAGTTTGTACATTTAATAATCAAACATGATTTTTTCCCCCATGGAAAAAATAAGGGGGTGGCTTTTTTACTTCCTATCCTATTATATATATTATATATATTATATATATATATATATAATATATATATATATATAGTATATATATTATAATGGGGAATATTTTGTCTTCGCTATTCAAACATAGTTTAAAGTTTGTCAACAAATATTTATTTGAAGAAGGTAGGATCGAAGGATTGCTTCACCCAAGTTATGTCCATTCAAACTTACAATTCAAACAGGTAAAATCGAATTGCAAAGCAGGTTTTGCATATGCAGAAACATAATTTTCTTATGACTTTGAGTAATCTCAAACAGATTGTGTTGTTGTTTCATTTATTTTAATCAAGCATGCATTTGTAGCATTTCACATATATAGTAAGCCTAAAATACACTTTGAAACACCAGCATATACAAAAATCTTGGATGCCTAAGCCAACAGCTCCTACAATTTTCATATGTCGCTAGTCCATTTTCCTGTTAAATCAGCGATTTAGAAAAAGTTCCTTTTTTTGTGGGAAGGAATTCTGCATTTCTAAGCAGTTACCAGCATCCGATGTGATTTATTTAACAGTGGTCTCTTCTTTGTGTCTTTAGGCCATTTCACTTTTATTTATTCTCTTGAGTGATGAGTTGGGCTTTGTATTCCATTTGCAACAAACCATTTGTCACGGGGTGGGGGGGCGGTTAGCTTTTCCATGTGTGTGGGAGTGATGCCCAGTTTCACATTCATAACAAATCTTGTCACACTCAATGATGTCACAAATTACTATAATATATACAGATTGATGGATTGTTGTATAATAATTTTAACTAAAATGAAAAAAGACAAATGTGAAATAGAAAAGCTGTTAAAAGGACATTGTGTGTCAGTTAATCCAATTTTTATAAAACCTGTTACAAATATTAAACATTTTGGTATTTTAATAGAACTTTAATGTACTGTCAACACAGCCTAACAGTAAATGATCCAAATGCAATGGGGATGGCAATGAATAAATTGTATAATTTTGTGTTAGATGTGACTTTTCAATGACTTATGGGAGGAGCTACAAGCAGTCCTGGAGTAGGACCAGTTCATAAACATTGGAGAGTAAAGTGACAGTTAACATTGTGATGTTTTTGTTAGTTTCAAGGATGCTTTCACAGAAAGCTACATGTATATGCCATCCTGACGACAAACACCAGGAACCTGACCAATGACAGAACCAGTATTGCATTTTACTACGATTGCCACTGAATGCATGATTTACTGATCATTACTTAGCTTTCTAGCATTCACAAAGTGGAAGCATTTTTTAACTTGGCAGATATGAACCCCTGCCAAGGCAAAGATCTGTAAGGGTGTGTGTTTGTGTATTTTGCAAACCCATTTGTCTTTACAGCTATCTCAGAAACTAACAACGCTCTTGAGAACTGGTTTAGAACTGTAGAAAACTGTAGAAAAGGAATTCTTGAGCCTCGTCAAGCTGTTTTCCCACTTTACTTGGGGTGCCTATAGTTGACTGTTGTCAAGCAATGTCAGGGTCTGTCCAAATGAATGCTGTGAACTTGGATATCCCAGAAACAATAAGTTTTGCCACAAACGGTCAAGGTTAAAATAATTACTGCATATCCTAGAAATAACCATGTGATGTGAATGCAATCTTCTTAGGCCTGGAAGCACGGATGTGCCATATTGATCTCCTCTTCAATGCAGACATTTAAAACAATGCAGCAGCTTCTTTCATTAACTCTGTCTCACTCTGATCTTCTCATTTAAATTGCATTGCCATATTTATCAGCAACATTCACTGTGTGAACCTCAATCTGATACCACATCTGGTCTGCTAGTATGTGGTCTCATCAGACAACAACTTTAACAATGTAACACCCGCGTGAGAGATATACTGGCTGGAGACTAATTACACCGTGTAACAATTTTTAAATTTTTTTTTTGTTCCTGGGTAGTAAGTGTTATTTCCTAATTGCTTATGCCTCAAAAGTATAGAAAATGGCTATTATTCCCCACAAACTTTGCTTTTGTGACCAGGACAGTGATATTTCAAAATATCACTATTTCCAATGGGAAAACTGGCAAATGTGTGTCTTTTCGTTCACATAAGGTCAATAAAAAACAACATATGAATCCAAATTAACATGTATATGTTTATACTAAAGTAATACAAAAATGACTACAAAAGATTTAGAGGTGAGTAGTTTTTCGAGATTTCCGATTATACTGTATTTACTTTTATTTTTTTTGTGGGGGGGGGGGGGGGGGGCTTGGGGGGGTGCTATTATGTTCGATTTGTTTGATTCTCATAAATCCAATAAGTTGTTCACAAGTGATAAGAGTCACAAGCTCTTATACAAATAAACATTCCCGAACATGTATAAAAACATTGTGTGCTAGAAGTTTGTACACATAATTATTGCTCTTTGTAGTTTCTTACTATGTATACTGATATTTTATATTTTTTCCACACTTAATTCAAAAGTGTGCTCTGCTGACTTCAGCAGCCATTCTTTTCCTACTGAAAGACATTAAACACTCTGACACACATACCTCCCTTATGCATCTCCTTAATCTCACTTTGGTTCACTTATGTGATAACACTCCCTAAATCTTCAAAGGATGGGTCTGCATAGTACTTCTACTCCCTTTTTGGAGAGTGCCATTTGTATACAATCTTTTCATTGTGTATTTCTGCTTATTTCTTACACATTTTTTATAGACATGTTTTTTAAAAAGCTAATGTGTATATAATATTTATATATATATATATATATATATATATATATATATATATATATATATATATAATATATATTGAACTAATGTACTAAGAGCAAATATAGTATCTAATATAAAACAATAACTTGATCACATGATAAATTTGAAAGCAATATTTAGTCTACAATAAAATCTGTTAAACAAATCCATTATCCGCAAGCTATCTGTCATCACAACAAGGAGAAAGTTTATTATAGCCTGTGCAAGTACTGAAATGTCCTATCATTATCAAGATACGCCTCTACAGAAGCCACACATCCCTTTGTTTGTTTGTGTTAGTCTTAGGCATATACGATAGCAAACCATTTCCCCATGCAAATAAACCAAATGAAGGTTTTCTTTATTGTGACAAAACAGTAATCCTTCTTGCCCATTGTTGAAAGGTGCTTGGTATCACTCAAGGCAAGTTCAGCTCACAGAAGAATGCATAATTAGTATGTATTAGCATTGCAGGAAAAGGTCTGCAAACGTGTGACTTCTTCCTCACATCAGTACCCAGTGGCATCATGACAATAAAATTATCTTTGGTATACTCCAAAATAACAGAAAAGTTACATTGACCAGTCAGCGGGGCCCCTATTCTTCTACACATTTACATTAGCTAGCCCTACGTATTTACTTCATTATTTTCATTTGATTAATAATAGATACATTTTACAAAAAAAAATTAGAGGCTGCTTTCTTTGTAACCAGCACAGCCCAATGTTTGTGACTTTGCCATCTGCATGGGTCATTTTTTTATTTGGTTATATTTGCACCACAAGAAGGTTCAGAGCACAGTAAATGGTTCTTTAAATATTACTTTCAGTTTCAAATCTCATGGGAGTTTTGGTATTTATTTAGTAAGTTTAATTTTCTAAGAACACTACACTGGAACCCAGTGACATGCAGGTTGTTTTGTATGTGCTGTACATTTATTATGTTATTTTTAGGGTCTTTAATAATGGTTTGAAGTAAATGTTGTTTATCTGCTTTATAAACCACACACATTATTATTATTATTATTATTATTATTATTATTATTATTATTATTATTATTATTATTATTTCAAATAATGCAAGAATATATCCAAGTGTAACTCTGTCGACAAAGACTCAATCTGCCATACTTAAGTACAGTACTTGTTTCAATAACATACTGAGTAGACATAATTGTGCAGTCGATGGTTCTCAGTATAAAAATGTTCTTTCCTTCATAGGTTGTTTCTAAAAAGTCACAGTGGGACTGCAGGGAAACAGAGCAGTCTGGTTATACATGGTGCAGATTTCAGCACTAGAGATGCTGACAATGATAACTGTATCTGCAAGTGTGCTCTGATGCTAACTGGAGGTAAGAAAACAATGTATAACCAATCAGGGGGGAGGGCAATGGTTCACATGGTGACATGGCTCATTAAACAACTAACACCCTTAGCATACAGAATGGAATAGTTTACAGGAAGCCAATGGAGCCCAAAAACTCACTCTCCATCACACTGCCTGACATATATTGTGGTTTCTACTTAAGTCTTTCATTAGTGCCACCCATAAACCCACAGACACACAGGGTACTGCCCTGGAGGGAACATTCTTGGGAATTATTATCACATGAAACTGTTTCCCATCGTCTCAGTGGCATAGGTCCGCATACCTGGAAGTCAACAAATCAGCCTCCAGCTGATCCCGGCAACCATTTCCAATTTACAATACTGTACTGTATAGAAACTTGTCATAAGTAAATAGGCTTGTCCTAAGGGTGTGTCTATTCATTTATGACAAACTTATTACATAAATTCACATTTATTAGAACTGTTTTTACAAAAAGCATTACAATGTTGTTTTATTTTTTAATCTTTATTTATATTAAAATATATTTTAACCACTATAGCATACATTAAACCGCTAAAGCTGATCACATGACATACATTTAACAAGGACAAAACAGCTGAAGCAATAGTCATGAATATAAATCAGATGTTTATATTAAAGTCAATTATGTACTGTAAGTGGCTGATGAAGTCCATAAGGATCATCTTTTACTATATGCTGTCCACCTATTTCATCCAGGTTCAAAATGTCCATGGGACAGATTTATTATGAAGGGCAGTTACCAAGCTGAGAAATTCATCCAAAACATCTGATTTCTGGCGAGAAATATAATGGCCCCATACACTTCTTTGAAGTGTAAATTTACAGCCTTTGGTGCAACACATCAGAGTTTTCACAGACTGTATTTATGAGGGTCCCTCAACACCCTTTTCCATTCTATTAAGTATGGTATGGGAAATACTGTATTCAGCGTTTTTAATGTGAAGTAAAATAATTTCAGCTGTGCGAGTTAGACAAAATGATAAAGATGCTTTTTGGATCCTACAGAAAAGGTAACTCCTTGTGCACACTGTTGCACATGCTACTAAAGCATTGGTTTCCAAGCAGGTCCTCAAGTGCCCCAACACTCCAGGTTGTTTCAATGGTAAACTAAATATTATGATATAAAAAAGGAGAAAACAAAAACCTGGGGACTTAAGGACCAGGGTTGCGCTAACGTATTTTAGAGGCCATTTGCTTAAAAGGAAGAAACAGACCTCACCAAATGTCTTTTATGCCATATTTTTCACTCATTTACTGAAAAAAGGAAGCAACATATTCCGAATTTTAAACCTCACGTTGTGCCTCAGTCAGGTTCCAAAAACAGATGTTGTTCAAAATTTAGAACGAAACTCCCCGTCTAACATCTTTGTATCAAACTGATATATAGTATTTTTTTATTTTTTTTTTAAATAGTGTGTTTATTTGAGACAAAAACAGTATGATCATCTTGTAACAAGTGGATCTAGTGATACCCCAAATAATATAGGCCATCTAAATATTTAAACAAGCAGTCATACAAGAAACATAGGACAGTGTCTTTAGCATTCATTTAAAACATAAATACAATTTCACAACTCTTTTTTTCAGTAAGGAAAAATACAAACAACAGAAATAAACATTTCATTTAGGTGATTGAAAGTAGTCACTTAAATGTGTAATTGGTGGGGTTTTTTTGTTGTTGTTGTTTTTTTACCTTTGAGATGTGACATTAATGTGATAATAACAATTTTGAATACATTTTTTCAAAGTTTAATTGAACTGCAACAAAAGGTATTGTAAATTATTCATTAAATACAACTTACCTCTAAAAATGTGGAATGGTCACTTTAGAAATTAACATCTCAAATTTACTTTTCATATGAATAAGTGATTTTCATTCAGTTGAGAACATCATCAACATATGGGTTCAATGGTACTACCCAGAGGCAAAATTACTTTGGCAATGATGCATACTAAATCCTGGAAATCAAACATGGTATATAAAACTGCCTTGACTTCTCAGTTTTAAATACATTATTACAGGTTGTTTTTCTAACATATTAAAATTTGGCAATAAATTACATTTCCAAAACTGTTTGGAAACCAGTAACCACCAATGAATATTCTGTAAAAAGACATTGGTATTTTGAAGAGCAAATTGCTGCACTACTGTGGTAATTAAGTGTAATGCAATGTACAATGTTATACAGCAACTCCAGTTACTGTTTGAACCATCTACATTTGGCTTTCAGTAACATATGTGTCTTCCACATTATTCTTTATTAAATTGATACAAATTTTTATAACATCATAGCTAGTGTCAAAGTTATTTAATTTAAACTTTTGCTGTTCCAGGTTGGTGGTTTGATGCCTGTGGACCTTCTAACCTAAATGGGATGTATTACAAATCAGGACAGAACCTTGGAAAACTAAATGGTATAAAATGGCATTACTTCAAAGGCCCCAGCTATTCCCTGCGTGCTACAGCCATGATGATTCGACCTTTGGACTTCTAAATAAAACTTGACATTAACGCTGTTGACACAACTGGCATCTGAAGAAAGGACTTTGTAAGAAATCTTCACTGTAATGGCCAAGGAATATGAAACTGGTACTTCCTTGTAATGTAATGGTGCTACCAAACTGATGGCACTGTAGGACCAAGTCAGCAAATTTTGGGGCTTATACACTTTAGCTGAATTTGGCTGTGAAACTGTTGGCTGGGGTTGTCATGGTTATGGAATTGTGGGTGAAGAAAACTGGGATATACAGTATCTATACTGTAAATTGGGCGTTCCAAGGTGAATATTGTAAAAAACTGTCTCGTCCCAAATGACTGGCTGAGGTATAACTAAAATATGATGTGGCTAAAAAAAACAGCTGGCGACAGCCTTCTCCATTAGAGATGTAGTATAATGTATTGTTTTTCTATTTTTAGTGTTTTGCTTGCTTTCTTTGTGCAGCTATTTTCCATCAGTATTGGGGAAAAAAGAATAATAGTGCTGTGTTTTACAGAACAAACAAACATCATTAAGGGGCTATTTTTTTTTCATCAAGTCTTGGATCATGGGAGCATCGAACCACTATTTACAAAACGTTAACTCACACATTAACATTTTAAATGTTATAGACTCTCACTAAGCTTAATGGTTATGTTGAAATATAAGAATAGGGGATTACCCAGGCAACCTCACTATTACAACAGGTTAGGTGAAGGTTATATGTTTCTCTTTACTTCCCCTGAGTTGACAAGTGGGGTGCAGCATTGAGGTGAGAATTAAATTGGCCACTCTAAATAAAAAATAAAAAAATACAGAAATAGAAGAATAGTCTCCAAACATTTTTTTAGACAGTCAAACAAATCTTAAAAAATAGTAAATCATATTTAATAATGAAAAAAATACAAAAACCACGCTTGAAATAAAGTATAGTTAGGCACAGGTCATTGAATACCCACATACCTGTCCTTTGTAGAAATTCTGAACTGTAACTTCTGCTGAGGAACTGGTTAAAATTTGATCCTCAAAGCTATTTACTCATATAAAAAAAAAAAAACGGAACACCAGTTACATGAATAAGAAATTCTTAATGTGAGACTTTTACAAGCCCAGAAACTAAATGTTTCAGTTATTTTATTTCTAGGTTGGTAACTTCATTAGTGTGGTTTTTATTTCAAAAACAGCTTTGAAAATCTAGCTAATAATTTCCATCACTAAATAGTCTCAAATGATATATAATAAAAGCAAGTTTTTTTTTTTTTTTTTTTTTTTTTTTTTTGTGAGCAAATAATTGATTTTGTATTAGGAAAAGGCATCTGTAATTTCTAAAATGTTAACAATTAGTTGTTTATAGCATTTTCACCAAAAATTTTATATTTGTATATTTTAATGAAGTTGGCTAGGGAAAGTGTTAATTTTCTCTAAACACAATTCTTCATTAATGACATTGCTTTTTACTTCAGTTTATACACAATGTTCAAAGGTGTCTTTCTTCTATAGTCAAAATGTATTGTGTTATTTTAATTACATATTTGTGATCCATATTTTTCATGTGATGCAGCTGAACAAAAGCATGTTACAGTATCTACTGCTGATTTATTTATCTGGGTTTGAGCTGAGAAATTGTTTTCAACTATTTGTAATAAACCACCCAAGATAAACAGGTACCAGATTGTTTTTTTTTTTTTTTTTTTTTGCAGTATTTGTCTTATTTGCCAACAATCATAATCAATTCTGTTGCACTTCCTCATTCTGGCTAGGAAATTTCCACGGCTACAACTTTGTTTTCTGAAAGTGGAGCCTCTGCCAGTTTATTAGTATGTGTTAATGTAATTAGTGCTATCATCACACACACACACACACAGCCAAAGACAGTCTTGATTTCAACATGGATAAAAGAACAAATAAACAACACTTTTTGTCAATAGCAGTGTGGCAGGCTGGCAAGTGGATAGAGGCCCAGAGACAGACTGCAGTTCAAGAAAATAACTATTTTATTATAAATAAACACAAAATGAAAGGGCACAAGGGCCAAAACAAAGCAATTTAAACACAAAAAAGATAAAAAACAAAACTTACAAAAATAACAGTTTTCCAGGCTGGGCAATGCCTTCACTGGATTCAAACTTTCTAAACAACCCAAAAAAAAACCAACCTGCTTCCTCAGCTCCCTCTCCCCAAATGAGAAGCAGAGGCCTCCTTTTATATCAAGTGGCTGGGCGCTGATTGATCGTTAATCAACCTAATCAACTAATCAACCCCAGCCACCTGAACATAATAAACCCAGGCAGGTAGGGGAAGTTAACCCCATCCCTGCCAATTTAAAAGGGCAGAGCTTTGCTCTGCCACACACCTCCCCCCATGTACAATGTACACCGGCCGCAATCGGCCAACTCCCCCCCTCCCCCCCCCCCTCCCCCCCCCCCTCCCCCCAAGAGTCCAATTATGTCCCTTGGGTGGGCTGTTATGGTGGGTGGTGGTGGGCGGGGTTGATGTCGGAGCCCCCAAGCCTTCTTTGGTTGAGGGGGCCCCGAATGTCCAAGGTAGCATGGCGACGGCGGCCCGGCTCCCTCTGGTGGCGGAGGCGGCGACGGCGGCCCGGCTCCCTCTGGTGGCGGAGGCGGCGGCCCGGCTCCCTCTGGCGGCGGCCCGGCTCCCTCTGGCGGCGGCCCGCCGGCCGGTCCTGGCCGGCGGCCCGGCTCCCTCTGGCGGCGGGCCCGGCTCCCTCTGGCGGCGGCGCGCAGGCTCCGCTCCGGCGGCGGCGGGCCCGGCTCCCTCTGGCGGCGGAGGGAGGCGGCCCGGATCCCTCTGGCGGCGGCCCGGCTCCCTCTGGCGGGCGGCCCGGCTCCCTTGGCGGCGGCCCGGCTCCTCTGGCGGCGGCCCGGCGGCCTCCGGGAGCGGCGGGGGAGCCGGACCCCTCTGGGCGGCGGGCCCCCGGCTCCCTACTGGCGGCGGCGGGCCCCTCTGGCGGCGGCGGCCGGCGGAGGCGGCGGAGGCGGCGGCCCTATGGCTCCCTCTGGTGGCGGAGGACGGCGGCGGCGGCGCCTGGCTCCCTCCCTGCCCGGCTCTGGTGGCGGAGGCGGCGGCCGGCCCGGCTCCCTCTGGTGGCGGAGGCGGCCCCTCCCTCTCGGGCTCTGAGAGCGGCGGCGGTGGCTCCTCCCTCTCGGGCTCTGAGAGCGACGACGGTGGCTCCTCCCTCTCGGGCTCTGAGAGCGAAGAGCGACGGTGGCTCCTCCCTCTCGGGCTCTGAGAGCGGCGACGGTGGCTCCTCCCTCTCGGGCTCTGAGAGCGACGACGGTGGCTCCTCCCTCTCGGGCTCTGAGAGCGACGGCGGCTCCTCCTCCCTCTCGGGCTCTGGGAGCGACGGCAGATCCTCCTCCCTCTCGGGCTCTGGGAGCGACGGCAGATCCTCCTCCCTCTCGGGCTCTGAGAGCGACGGCAGATCCTCCTCCCTCTCGGGCTCTGGGAGCGACGGCAGATCCTCCTCCCTCTCGGGCTCTGGGAGCGACGGCAGATCCTCCTCCCTCTCTGGCTCTGGGAGCGACGGCAGCTCCTCCTCCCCTCTCTGGCTCTGGGAGCGACGGCAGCTCCTCACCCCTCTCTGGCTCTGGGAGCGACGGCAGCTCCTCACCCCTCTCTGGCTCTGGGAGCGACGGCAGCTCCTCACCCCTCTCTGGCTCTGGGAGCGACGGCAGCTCCTCACCCCTCTCTGGCTCTGGGAGCGACGGCAGCTCCTCACCCCTCTCTGGCTCTGGGAGCGACGGCAGATCCTCCTCCCTCTCTGGCTCTGGGAGCGACGGCAGATCCTCCTCCCTCTCTGGCTCTGGGAGCGACGGAGGCTCCTCACCCCTCTCTGGCTCTCGGGAAGGCGGCTCACCCCTCTCTGGCTCTGGGAGCGACGGAGGCTCCTCACCCCTCTCTGGCTCTCGGGAAGGCGGCTCACCCCTCTCTGGCTCTCGGGAAGGCGGCTCACCCCTCTTTATTGGAGTGACCGGGGCATCTCCCATGTCTACCGCCAGGTAATTAACCACCATGAGGGCAACCTCTGGGAAGGAGGCCGGGTGGTGTTGTTCCTCCCACTGTTCCCACCTCTCCCCATCTCGACGCCACAGCGTGTTGATAACTATGGGGAGATCGTGGACGAGGTCTGCCTCAGGGTGCATCAACCAGTCCCAGATCTCCTGGGACGGTGGTGAAGGTGGTGGTGCTGGAGGTAGTGGGGTGGCCCCTGATGCCCGGGGTGAACACGGCACCTCTTCCTGGGCCTGGTTGTAGGGGCATCCTGCCCAGTTGTGGCCGTCCTCCTCACACCGGCCACACCAGTTTGCCGGTGGCACGTCTGGGCAGGACCGCCAACGATGGTCCTCCTTCCCACACCAGGAACACCAGGGGAAGAGGCTGGCCGGGTCCTCCAGCGGTGGCTGCAGCAGCTTACATTTCTTCAGCTGCTGCTGCTTTTCCTGCCTTTTCCACTGTCTGCTCTTCTTTCCCATTTTTTTTTTTCAAAAAAAATAAAATAAATACTGCTCTGAGCCTCTAGGTGGCGCTATCCCACTTCTGACACCAAATGTGGCAGGCTGGCGAGTGGATAGAGGCCCAGAGACAGACTGCAGTTCAAGAAAATAACTATTTTATTATAAATAAACACAAAATGAAAGGGCACAAGGGCCAAAACAAAGCAATTTAAACACAAAAAAGATAAAAAACAAAACTTACAAAAATAACAGTTTTCCAGGCTGGGCAATGCCTTCACTGGATTCAAACTTTCTAAACAACCCAAAAAAAAACCAACCTGCTTCCTCAGCTCCCTCTCCCCAAATGAGAAGCAGAGGCCTCCTTTTATATCAAGTGGCTGGGCGCTGATTGATCGTTAATCAACCTAATCAACTAATCAACCCCAGCCACCTGAACATAATAAACCCAGGCAGGCAGGGGAAGTTAACCCCATCCCTGCCAATTTAAAGGGCAGAGCTTTGCTCTGCCACAAGCAGCTATTCAAAAACAAATTGTCCAATAAAGTGCTATATTGCATCTACATTGAAACCTTCTTACTGATATTTACATGGGGCAAAAGAAAATGTAGTCTCTTATTCACAGAGTAGTTCTAGGAATATATTAATAAAAATAGGAACATTTACACCACAAAATAATATCAGCCAGACACAAACAATTTCAACCAGTCAAAACACATGCATTCTATTCTCATTTTAATTCATGAATAACTGAAAATAAGAGGATTTAGACATCAAATATCAGCAGGAACAAAGCCCTACCATAAATTGTTGAAGACGTTCACTTACTGTAACATTTCAGTTTAATATGTAATTAGGATTGTTTAAAAAAAGGGTATCAATGTTATTCTAACCTTTGTAAGGCTTGATATCTGAATGGACATAATACTGTAACTTGAAGAACTTCACAGTCATATTATACTGTATTGTTTGTCCTGTAATAGTGCAGAGTTAAAAAATGTTTTTAAAAAGTGTTATATCACATTAAATTCAAGGAGAATTAGGAGGCTCAACCTGACACTCTCTTCAGACATTAAAAAAAAAGGAGCTTTGATATAATGGGTTGACAGACGTTGTGTAGGAGAATGCGTGTGCAGTGATGTTTGATGGCAAGAGCCTTTCTGATACGGAATTGGTACTATAATGGTATTATAATATGTAAATATAGACTTGAACACGTAATCATTCATTGGTTGTATCTTCATAGGTCTTGCCCTCAAAAAGAACTTTAAAAAGACGGATGGTAAGGACACTCTTATAAATCTTTGTGATGTTAAGTAAACCTTTTTTTGATTAATTGTAAAAATGATTAAGGAAGGAAAACACTCTTAAATTGAACTTTTTCTGTTTTCTTACCATTCATTACCATATCATCTAGTTCCCTTGTCATTTATCCACAATCATATATATATATTAGCTTTTGGGGTAAAGTGAGGAATACATCATACAGTAGAACACCCGTCTCCCTGCGTTTCATCTAATGGTGATACAGGGCATTTAAATATCAAGGTCTGTGCTTCTCACTCATTCCCACAGGATTTTTATATTGTAGCTTGATAAGCCACAAGATGCAGATAAGTGCGTGTCAGTTCAAGTTTCAAACATACCAATATAGGTGAGAAGTGCAGGCTGGATAAAAAATAAATAAATACAATACAATTCATTCTGGTAAACAAAAGACATTCTGTAAATAACTGCTAGTGATGTGCTGATAGAGTAATAGTAAAGAACATTAGTTTAAAATCATTGGTCCCAGCTCCTTTTAAAGATGCAAAACTCATTTTCTGGGCTTGGTACAACATGTGTTTGTCTGAATTATTTTTAGGAATAGAGGTTCTCCTCTAAATAGGGCATCAGGCTATTGAAATTGGATTGCATACTTATTACTGGAGTAAGTCGGTTTTGAAGTCTTGAAGCAGTTACAGAATTTGTTTTATTTATTTATTTTTTTAAAGAAACATGTGTCTTTTTTTATATATTAGTAGTTAATCAAGCCCAGACTTGAAACTATTAACCAGACAGACCTTGCATAATCCATCAACCATTTTATCTTGAATTTAAAAAACTAAAGTAGCGATATATCATAAAACTCTAATCAAGCATTCACGCTTCTCAAGTAGTCCTCGTTATGAAGTACGACTTGAATGAAAGCCCACACCTCAGCAGCTCATATATACTTCTGGGTGTAACACATTTTTTACTCTGATATGTTATGGTTCAGAAATCTCACAAGCGTGTGCTCCTGTGGGATAGATAACTTGGCTGGAAACCAGCTTCACTTAAGCAGGCCGCCAGTTGAAATCAGATAAAAAGTAGCTATGGTGGTGTTAACATTGGCAAAGTTTACATGTAGAGTGAGAATTTCTCATTCTACAGCCATGACATTTTGTAGTGCTACAGCTATGGCCAAAAGCTTTGCATCACCTCTTAGAATTTTAAGATGGAGACTTTAAAAATAAAAACTCTGGACATAATTTAGATCTTTTATTTAACATTGTGTAATCAAAGAGACTACAAAATTATAACGCACAACTACAAAGTGGTATGTAATTCAATGTTCGTGATACATTATTCCTGCAGGTTTCATTTGACTGTATGATGCAAAATTAGTTCATTCTAAAACTTCTGGCTATATCTGTAGATTGTGGTTTACCATGTACATGATTAAATCAGTTTAAAAATATATTAAAATGTATGATGAGAATATCCCATCATGATGATATGCAAATGAGGAAAGGTTCTGTAGATGATTCAGTTGCTGAAGAATCAGTTTGATGAATGAAAATATTTTGAAAAATGATATAAACAAAAATTCTAAGATATTTGCAATTATTTAGTGATAATGCTGTATTAAATGCCAAACACCACCAGTTATCATTATAACAGTTGTTTTGTTAAACACTGTTTAAAAACTGCTAAAAGGTAGAATCTCCATTGTAAAAACTGTATCCTATTAAACTATAGATTAAACTTTGTAAAATTATTTTCTAAGATACTGTATACAAATTCTGTCAATAACATGCAGACTCATTTGAATAATATTCTGTTATAAGTATAAAAATCTTATGTTCTTCCTTTTAGAGGAAATCTAATGTAATGTTTCAACCGTGTACAATATCAATACGGAAATCGCATTTCAAATTCTAATCCAAGGAGACGTGTATTTTGCTTTAGTTACATTTTCTTTTGTTATACCATCTAGAGTACTTAAGAAAAAATACATTTAATTAAGACCATGTTGACATTGTTCCAGGCAGAGCTGTTTTTGATTTAGTACTTTCCAAAATCAATAATCTTGGAAGCAGATGCTACATTTTTGTAACTGTGGTCTTTGTAAATGTACAGTCTGTTGGCTTTACCCAATCTCTAGTACTCACAGTTTAATGAAAATGAACAGATTGATTACACATGAATGCAGTCTAGAACGGCTATGAAAACCCTGGTAAAGACTATCCTCTCTACTACTTACACCAAGCTGATAACGCTAGCAAGGCTAAGCCTTCTGAATTTGTATATAAATTAATCTAGACAGTAACACCTTCAAAAGGATTAACTCCATTCCTCAATCTTTACACATATACTGTACCTATGAATAGAGTTTTGCAAAGCAAGTCAGCGACTTTTCAGTATTAGTAGTGGGCTGCCGTAAGTGCTGACATTCCAACATTGTACTGATATAGCCTAAGCCTCAGGTGTGTTGTGACTACTGATGGCTTTCACATTTGGTTCTGTTTGACTATATATATATATATATATATATATATATATATATATATATATATATATATATATATATATATATATATAGTGACATTCAGATTAGAATACATCCAAAAAAGCCTTCTGAGACAGTGAATGAATGTGTCCCAAGACGCGATGCTCAGCCTTTTCTATTTATAGTTCCGAGATTGCACTGGGCTCCTCCTGTGTACATATACAGGAGTGTGTCAATGATGTGGTGGGCTGTAGTTCAGACAGGGCAGGGTTGAACAAAGTTGACACAAGAAATGACCTGTGTGTCAGCTTGCATGGCCACAATTCAATTAACCTTCAAATGCAATTTAAATAAAATGGTAAAGGAGAGGTAAAAAACAGTGGAATGAGGTCCAAGAAAAAATCAAGTTAACAAATATTAAGGGTGTTGGTATTAAGATCCACAAGACCACCAGTGTTTAGAGCTGTGTTGCAGAGCATATTGCAATGATGGACATGCTGCACGGGACTATAAGCAATGCTGGCCTTCATCGGCAGCTTATTTTTGGAAAAGCATTTTTGAAACTGTGCCACTGGGAAGCATAGTAATTAAATGAAATGCAGATAGCAGCTGTATAAAATGTTTTATTAGTAGTAGCCAGATACATTCAACAGACCATATAAAAAAGGGTTTGTTTTCTTGACTATTGGAAGTGACAAACACAAAATAATGTACCGAATGATGGATGTTGTTTGATCCAAAAAATGACATTTTGTTACAGATATGTGGGAAGAAGACTATGCTGGCATGAATGAGGCTATTGATAAGTGGATAAGCACCATGGATGAATTACATTAAGGCTGCAAGGCTGCAACAGTTGAGCAATTGTTTATTAGCTCTTTCCTGAAGTTAACAGTCCTGTGATCAGGCCCTTGGGACCTGCTATGGACAACCCTAAAACCCTTTTTTTAAAAGTAGCTACTCTGAGATACTGCAGATATTTCTGTAGAGCAGATTTCTGCTTCATTAGTCCAGAAAGAAGTACAGAACATCAAAGCTAAATTTTCTCTTGAGGGTCCTCAAGAGAGTTTTTTAAAAAATACTATAATCATATATTATATATATTTTTTTATTTTATTGGTTGTTTTTTTAATCTGTTTTATTGTTCTGAATCAGGAGGTGGATGCCACACATAAGCAAGAATGTGACATGTAGTATTTTGTAAAATAATAAAATATGCTATTTGCCAAAAGACAGATACTATACAATGGAATATGATTATATGGTAGTGGCGTAGCGTTCCGGTCTGCGCCCTTTGAAGTATTAGACCCAGACACAGAACTGCAGTTTACTTGCTTTTTGCGCACTTTTAATAAATCACAAATAACAAAACAAATAAAACACAGGAGCAAAACAAAGGTTTGAACAAAAATCTATAAACTCTGCCACACCCAAGTTATGGCTTTCCAGTGCTATTACTTCACTTGAGCAAGACACTGATTGCTATACAGTTCACTCTTGCTAAACCCTGTAGTCTGAAATTACATATTACAAAAGTATGCTACTATAATGAAATGCATGTTGCTAGCCACTGTAGAGACTGAATTTCCACTCCAGTGCATTATATATTACTGAACTTCACAACTGTCTATCGGTCTACTGCTGATTTTTGATTAGAAATAACTTCAGGAGAGTACTGAAATCATGAAGCAAATACTAAAAAGGTCAGTTTAAGTATGGTACCACTGTGGTACAATCAGTACCCCACACAAATAACATGAACAGGGTACAGTCCCAAGTGGTTTGTGTTAGCTGGAGACAACTAGATTGAAAAAACCCTTGCTTTTAGTTAATAAATTCCATTACTTTAGATTAGTCTCCCCGGTCCCTGGAAAAACACAACACAGAGCAATATAAATAATGCTTGCAATGAATAACATGCAGTTTCACTGTTGTTAGAAGTGTATGTGAAGAACTTCCATGATTTGTATGTGTGTAATGACTGCAGTGGCAGGATAACGCTGTACAGTAGGTCACAGGATATCAGCCAAGAAGATACCACAGACTCCTTTTGTATAATTGAGACATAAGTATTATAAATAGTATACAATCTTTGAGAAGTGGTTAAGAACGTAATCCTTTTATAATGTGCAACCACAGTAAATTAGGGTAAAAGGTCAAAACATGACATAACCATGTATCATTGAGTATCTCTTGGTCATACCGGATTTGAGAAGAATTTCCATACATTACAGAGCACTATCAGAGCCCACCAGTACAGAATGTCATCACTCTCTATCATCACCCTGCATGTAAATGAGCATGGCAGTTAGCATATGGTGACTTTCCATTGCATATTTTACCTGCTATGTTGCTTTTCAGGTAGAATTTGGGATTTTAGCATGTGAATAGCAATCAGTGTAATAAAATAACTGATTAAATAACAAGCATTCCTGGCTGCTTACACACTACTTTACAAATTGTATTTACAAAGAAATGTCTTTAGAATGGTTGCAATTACAAAATAACACCATAGTGTAGGCTGTGTGGTCCAGTGGTTAAAGAAATGGGCTCCTAACCAGGAGGTCCCTGGTTCAAATACCAGCTCAACCACTGACTCATTGTGTGACCCCTAGCAAGTCACTTAACCTCTTTGTGCTCACACCCTAGTCTTGTATCTTGTAAAGCGCTTTGTGATGGTGGTCCACTATGAAAGATGCTATATAAAGATTATTATAGTACACTATATACTTACACACTTATTTCACCAGAAGTTATCACATAAAAGCATGATCCACTGGTACGTTACCAAGCTTTTACCATGTTACTACACAGTTTCAGCTAAAGATTATGAAACACTCAATTATTTGCACGGTGGACTATTTATTATGCAGTTGATAGTTGTTTACAACTGGCAAAAAGTTCACATTTTACCCTGCTTAAGTATGTGACGCAGTTATTCTTTCTGACAATATGCTTGATACATAGCTCAAGACAACTACACATCAAGATTGTTAAAAAAAGGAGAATTAAAAATGACTTAGACATGACTGACAATTTATTTGAGGCAAGTGGTGCCCAGTAGTCTATTAGTCTAGTAATTATTCACCACCCTATTAACAGTCCGTAGCACTGGTTACTGTTCGGAGAAGGGGACAGCTGCAGAGGGTTGGGACACAAAAACAATTGATCCATACAATAATACAACCCATAAAAAAAGTTTACCAGGACACATTTGAACTGTAATTTATATTATGTTTTCAGGATCAGTAAGAACTGTTTTAATTTGAGATGTCATGGTATTTGGAAAAGATGTATAACCAAATCAAACTTATACAACACAGAACAAATATGTACAGGCCTAAACCTACACTATTTACAATTAACCAAACCCATGGGTCTATGTAGTAATTTAACATATATCTGTAACCATGTGAACACATATATACAGAAGATGTATGCTAGTTGTTTGACAGGGGCCAGAATTTATTTCCTTGTTTTGTAATTTTATTGTATTTTTTTAAGAAAGGGTTTGTGTGGAACAAAGCCAGGTTTCTATGTAATGTTGTGCATTAGAATCCAAACCAGAATCTAATTCTTAGACAGAGTTTGCAAGGTTCATAGTCTTGATTGGAACAGATTTGTATCTTTAAATTTAAAACAAATCATCTAATGTAAGAATAATAATCAGGACTAAGTGTTCTGCAATTTAAATAACACACAGACAGATTGGACCCTGAGGCATTAAAGCAGTATTCATGCCACTTTCAAATCTGTAATATGAACATTTACAAATGAGAGGAGGCCATTCGGCCCATCTTGCTCGTTTGTTTGTTAGTAGCTTATTGATCCTAGAATCTCCTCAAGCAGCTTCTTGAAGGATCCCAGGGTGTCAGCTTCAACAGCATTACTGGGGTGTTGGTTCCAGACTCCCACAATTCACTATGTAAAAGTGCCTCCTATTTTCTGTTCTGAATGCCCCTTTAGCTAATGGCCATTTGTGACCCCTGGTCCTTGTTTCTTTTTTCAGGTTGAAAAATTCCTTTGGGCAGACATTGTCAATACGTTTTAGACAATGGCATGGTTTAACGTGCAGCTATATATTAAGGAAGCATGTTTGTACAGTAGGCCTCTTACGTACTGGTATTATCATTTATTATGTTTCAAGGTAGATTTATTTCCTTTAGCGGTGAATTGCTTCAGATGCCATTAAAATGTTTTATTTTTTTCATTTTCATTATATTTTATGATGATTTTATGATGATTCTTAGTTCTGTTGCTCCAGATTTTATTTTTAGATTTTTAGATGTTCTCTAAAAATCTATATACATGGCTTTGGTCTTGACTGGAAAAATCTGAATTTCTTCAGTAATATAGTATTGAGCAGTTGGGACAAAGTTTATTAAAAAATGTAGGTGAAAAAATACCTGTAACCATTGTTTTCATGCAGATTTAAATGAATCCATCAGGCAAATCACCAAAAACCAAGGCACTCTTACAAACTTATAGGTAAAAAAATATTTATTAATGGCGAGTATCCAAAAACGGAATATCAAAAATAGAACACAAAGCCAGCATGTTCTAAAAAACAGACAGAGACTACTGACGTAGAGAGGCAAAAGTAGCCTTCATCTACTAATCTAAAAACTAGTCTCAATTGGCAACACAGCAATATGTAAGCAATCACATTCAGTCAATTAACACTCAAATATTGACATGAATTACATTAGTTACACAAGTTAATTAATTAAAAACAGCTTAATCGAAGAATTAGTGGAACAGCAATCAAAAGAATAAATATTGAAAAGTTACAGTTTTGGTAAAAACTGTTTTTTGCTGATAAATACCTGCCAAATTTAATGTTGAAGTTAACTGCATTTATTTTATAAAACCGATAAAAGCAAACTCTCCACTTGTTTTTTTTTATTTTGAACTCCATTTTCCAACATCCCCTGCTGAGAAAGAATGCTTGTGAGAAGGCTTCCCTCGTCAATTCCTGTCTGGTTTGCTGTTGTTATACATACTCCTTACATATACAATGTCTGCTGCCACCTTGGAAAAATAGGTGTGTATTTACTACAATCAAAGCAGGCTTTATCCATGTTAAAACTGCATTGGTGAAAAAAAGAGTTTTTTAAGTTGGACGTTTCTTTTTAAAGCTGGATGTACAAAGTTCATTTCAGTGGAGCTGACAAACTGACTGTGCAGTGCAGCATTAGTTTTCCACGATTCCTTAATTTGGCCTGGCTTTGGTTTCAGGTGAGTAAATCCCTTCTACTAGTGTCACAAGCTGTGAATATAATATAATGTGTTTTGTCTTATTGATGTTAATACTGTTCATATTGCATTGCTGTTGATGTAAACCGATTTGTACCAGTTTCTATTGTGGAACATAGGTAGGAGGCAGGATTGCCAACTTTCCATTTTTTCAAAATCAGACACCATCACCCCATCCCCCACATTGCCTGCTACAGGGATTTGCAACCAGTAAAATGTGAAAAAAAGACAAAATATTGATAACAGTCAACATCAACAACTACTCTGGAATAAAAAAAAGATGCAGCTTCTTCGGAATCATAATCCATGTCTCAACTGGAAGCCCAATTTCCATCTTGTTGGAGTCAAAAGCAGGCTAGTTATTCTTCAAAATCTTATCAAAGGAGTGGAATACAAGTTGTGTTGGGTTTTATGGTGATACGAAAAATTTACAGCACACATCATTGGAAGAACATTTTTGAACACGGAAAAAACAAAGCAGCTGCTCAGATTTACATGTAACGGAGAAGTTTGTTGCAGAACGCAAAAGGCATCTGTTTGAAACAAGTGCTAGTTTTTCGGAGTGTTTACTTCTGTGCAAAAAAACAACATCCATTGTATGATCTTTCCGGCTTGACTGATTTGCAATGAAGCAATGGTTTGGAATTATCTTGCATTCTGAATAGTCAGCCCGCGAAATAGCTGACCATATCGACAATCAAATGAAAAATGACTGTGAATCTCTTCAAGAGCAAAAATGTCAATCATTATAGGTGAATCTACCACTGTAGCTTTGAAATCAATGTTGGTAGTTTACCTGCATACTTCTATGCATGGCAAAGTTTTCTTGTTGAAAATGTTTTCTACTTGAACTAGAAGGTGATGCTGACTCAATTGTCACTGCACTGAACTGGCGAAACATGACTTTTCCCATGAATACCTGGTGGATAACCTGATCAGTGTATGCAGTGATGGAGCTAGCGATCGGGTTGGAGCAAAAAGTGGAGTGATGACTATATTGAGCAAGGACTACTCTAATTTGTACAACCATATACAGGTAGGCAGTGATTAATCAGCAGTGGTTTCGTCAAAATCTAGCAAACAACCTAAGATCATGTTTGTTCACCACAGCTGCATCATGAATTGTGCTTCACTACCCAGGGATTTTAATTTGATGAATTAATTGACCAAATTCAGATTTTAGATCTGAGTAAATGGCCACTTGATATCGAGAGTCCTTGGATTGCTGGAGAAAGAAATATGATGTGAGAAGTTACAAAACAACTTTGAGCCAATTTAAGAGAGCTTCCGCGACTTCAATGATAATGATGACAATGCAGTTCCTGATGGACTCAAACCCCTACTCCTTGCTGTTGAGATGATACCGGTTACCCAGCAAAAGTTGAAAGAGGTTTCAGCAGTGTGAACAATATCAGTACTCCATTACGAAACAGTCTTGGAGTCTGCCGCCTCACACTGTTGATGTTCATCAGTTCATAGTCGGACCACTTGCTACCATACGCGAAGAAGTGACTCACTACACATTGGTCAGCGAATGATACCAGATCAAGAAAATGTCCACTAGGAGACGACGCTAATCAGTCGGCTCTTTTGTACAGTGGTATCAGCGCTATGCTTGAGTGCGTAAGGTACCCGGTTCACGCCCACCCTTCGCCTGTGTGAGGATTGCCTCGCCCTGTGTGATGGGCCTGCCTGTGTTAACGGAGATCGCTACAATATGCATATGTAAGTATGAATGTGTCTTAAATAAGGAATATTAAACATCCCAGAATAACTTATGCTACTGTCATTGAACTCTGTTGTCAGTGGAAAGGCCGTAGGAACAATGACTATTAGCAAGACAGATATTTTGCATATTTATGGCGGGAAAAGTGGTGCGGACAATATAAGTTTCTCATAGAACAGTGGTGTGCAAACTGGGGGGCACGGAGAGTCACTCAGGGGGGGCGCAACTATGCCTAAAAGGGGCAGTTCTGTAACAATATATATATATATATATATATATATATATATATATATATATATATATATATATATATATATATATATATATATATATAAAAGTATAAAAGTATTTTAAATAAATTCATAAATAACAGCTAATTAGGCCAAGTTCTTACCTTTCAAATGAGCCATTGATGATTACTTCAGGACTTGTAGAACCTGTGTGTCAGTGAAAATGCAGTGAAGAGAGGTAACAAGTGTAAATTGTACATTTACAATTATACCCCTACCTCACTCTTAATTCAACATTTCCAATCTTCATTGGAAATGATCATTTCCATTTCCAATGTTCCAGACACCTTATGGTTGTGTTTGGTTGCTTCTACAAAAAATTAGTATAATTTTGACTTATGGAGTGTTTTGTCACTAAACCATTACAAAAACCAGTAAAATAATATGCTCATGACATGTACTACTATTGCCATGCTTAAGACTTTGCAATCATTTTGAAAGATTTTTATTATTATTATTATTTTACTGGCATTACTATAATTTACTATAGCAATAACAAATCCTTAAATTACCACAATTAAGACATTATCAGTCCCTTTACGTAGGTCACAGCAGCTGGCGGTCACTGTGCCAAGGATACCACTGGTACAATCAATTTCACTACAACTTGGTTTACACCACCCACCCAGAGAGAGGTTTTTAGCATCCGATCTAGAATCATTGGTTACCTTTAAATAAAAAAATATATAAAATAATTGCTTACTTATTATCACTTTCTTGATGTAGAGGTCTTCGAACCTCAGCTTTCCATTTCATGGCATTAGCTTGTTGGCAAGTAGCTTGTGCATCATTTTCCGCAGTGTGTCTCCCAGGTCAGTCCCTCCGATGGAACTCGCCAAAAAGTAACCAAATTGTGTTATAAATTATTTATTTATTTATTTATGGCCTTTGCTTGTTTTATTCTCACAATTTACAGTACAAGCACTGCTGTTTCTTATGTGACGAGAGCAAATGCGATCTACTTTTTTTTTTTTTTTTTTTTTTTAATCAGAGAAAAATTAAATTGTCCTTAACTGTTGGCGTATAGTTTATAAAAAATAAATACAATATTTGTACTGATAGTTCTTAATTTGTTCAAATTAAAAAAAAAAAAAATAGCCAAAATATAGCCAAACCTCCAAAGACAATATTTACCCGCTAGATGTTTTAAAAACAAGCAGAATTTAACATGGAATGTTACCAGCATAATTTAGCATGGCATGTTAACAAAAATAATTGCCAACAAAGTGATATGGTTAGTATTTTAATTATTACCTTTTAAAATGAATTGCCAGAACTTGTGTAACTGAAAAAAAATGACCACACAGGTTTCCACTAATAATTTATATCCTGAAGAAAATGTATCTACTTGTATTGATAGATGGTTTTGGATGGAAATTATTTTTTTATGTGGATTGGCATCATACCACTAGATAGAGAAGCATATTATTTAATTGACAAATAATTCAGGATATTTAATCAGGATAAATACATTAAAAAAAACAAATGTTTTATTACTTATTCAAGTTTTATTGCAAATTTGTTTAAAATGTAGAACCAGCATTAAAGGGTATGACTGAAACTTTCAACAATATAATATTCTGAATTTTTAGTCTAAATGTTTATTTTATTATCCACAGTGCAGGGTTAGCAGTGGAGGATAACAGAATTTGAAAGGCGTTTTTAATAAAATAAGTTTTTCCAGTAACTTGACACAACTTCTCATCCTCATTTTTCTCAATAATCATCGTGAATAGAAACCACATAAACAGCTGTTGATTCAAGGGACCACAAAGTTATAAAAGAAAATCTTACAGCTCGTTAAGTTTAAGATATGCTGTTGAACCTCACTGAGTTTCTAAAAGAATGTTACATTAAAATAAAAAATAAAAAATATTTTTTCTAGCATCAGTTTGTTACCACAGAGGAAATCCCTTCTTAAATCTTGATTTTCAACACTATGTTCAAGTAATTCAAGATACATTAAACATGTTTTATTGCCACCATTGACATACAGAATTTGTTTAGTTTTTCAGACTGTATTTTCACAACAAATCTGATGGTGTTTATTTAACATCTGTAGATTCACTCCATCCACAGCAGATATTTGGACCGCACCTGAAACACGAAATTCCCATAGCTGCACAGAAAACTGATAAGGGATTTACAAGTTGTAAATGGGAGGTAAATATACCAATGCATTTGCTGTCTCAGAAAACCCAACATAATCTTTTTGGCTCCACTGAGTATATTTCACTTTGTCACTGTACCATTCTACTACTGGTCCATGTCAGTATATCTACCCTTGTCCCACCATTGTTCCTTGGTACAAAACCATTACCATAATGGCGATAATGCAAACCATTTATTATGGCAAAAGTAAAGGACGAGCACTGTCATTCACTCACAACGTGGACTAAGCTGAGACCACCAATATTATATTATGTATAACCTAGAGTGGACTTTCAACCTCCAGTGGCTATTTTGTCATTTGTTTTAAAAAATAATTGCATGCACTTTATGTCTGATTATTCTGTAATGTTAATAAATGTACATATATATATATATATATATATATATATATATATATATATATATATATATATATATATATTTTTTTAATATTAAATGAGCTGGGTAAGATTGCAAAGAAACAAACTTAGTTGACCTAAACTCATAATGGAATAAACCAGAGTCACACACAATGCACAGCCAAGGACGGAGAAGTCTTGATTTCAGCTTGGATAAAAGAACAAATAAACAATTTAAGGCTTTCCAGATTTAGTACCTTATTCACAGAGTTCTTCTGGGAATATATTAATAAAAAGTAGGAAAATGTACAACACAAAATAATATATCCAGACACAAACAGTAGATTAAATGTTCTGAATGTATCTGAGTGAAACTGGCAGAGTTCTTTAAGAATGGGGTCCGCTGGGACAGACCACTGCTTTAATTAGTTTAAGAACAAACTGGTCGACATGCAGGAATGATTTGGTGGGTTTGCATTAGCGGTCACCATGGGTCCAGGTGGACCTGAGGACCCGAGATTCAACCCGTACCCAAACAAGTTTCAGGTAGAGAATTCTTATGCAACACTTGGGTCGGGTTTGGGTTAGGTCTATACAATTAATGTTAATGTTTTACAGTGTATCCCACCTCCATAATGCAAAACACTATGCATTACTATTATTAGCACTTGCTCATTAGCAACGAGTTTATCCCACGCATTGAGTTATTTTATATAAAAAGTAAAAGAAAAAAAGAAAAAATAATGAGTTTCAGGAGCAGGGGCTAACAAAAAAGTCTGCTCTATTTGACAGTTTTGTACTGTTTGTAGATAAAAACCTGTAGGCGTGGAAAAATGTATTCAGTGCAGAAGCCTGCTGTGATTTGATTCTATTAAAACTGGAATTTGTAGTCTTTGGGAGCACAAAATTGGGATGCCAGAAAGGGCTATCTGGAGACATCTCTCCCACAGACTTCTGTTTCCTCACTTTTCATCAGATCTCGCAGTGCATTTACTTGCAAAATGTAAGGAAAGGATAAAAGAAAAGTCTTAAAATCTGTACAAAAGACATACAGAATGTTTGAAAGCCAGCCTTTCCGTAAACTTGCTCAGTCACTAATTGACATAGGAACCACTTATGAAAAAGTGAATGCAGAGGAACTCGTTCCATCTGCCGTGACCATCTCTCCTTTCTGTCATGAAAAATGTGTTACAATTTCTCAAGTATCAGCCAGTGGTACTTGAAATGTCACGTGGATGGATGATTTTTGAAAAGTCTGTTACTTGTGTATCACTTTGCGTTTTGTCGACGATGACTGAGTTCCGCAATCCCAAGTGATTTGTACATGTGCACTCCCACAGCAGTCAAGATAAGATCTGAAATTGTAAGGCAGCTGTCAGATTTTGGATTGTCACCTGATGTTATTAACAATATTGTGTTTGTCAGTGACCAAGCAGCCAGTATCCAGGCTGCCTTAAGTCAATGGACATATTTTAGCTGTCATGCACAAGCACTCAACACAATTTTAAAACACACTTTCAAGAAGGGCAGCACAGTATCTAAGGAAGATTAAGCCTGTGTTGCTGTGTCTTGAACAATGCAAGGCAATGGTTGCCTATTTCAAATATTCAGGACTGCAATTTACCTTGAAACGCATGCTGAAATAAGAACACGAAATGAGATGGAATACAATGTTTGACATGGGAGCATCTGTCCTAGAAGAATTTGAAGATATCCAGACAATTCGTGTGAGCAGTGGTCAAATTTACAGAATGGCCAACATCAACGAGGAAGTGCTCCAACTACTTGTCTTTAACCTTCAACCCTTCAAACGTGCAAGTGAAGAAATTAGTGGGCTACGTCAGCCTTGTGGAACACAGCGTCTGACACAAGAATGCGAGCAATCCTACAAACCTAATGTGGTTCTGAGATTGCAAGCCAAAATGTAATTGACTATCGTGCTAAGCTAGCAGTGATGTCATGGCTGAAGTCTAAACATCTGCGCATGTTTAACATGAAAAAGAGGCGCAACATCTATGGAAGAGCAAGGGATGAGTGGCAATGGACGATGCAAGCACTAGGATTGCTAGCCATGAGATCAAAAATGAAGGGTAGCATAGTTTGTCTGCTGCAACCAGAGACAGATAATCCCGACATCCAATTCAGAAAACAGCAAAAAACTCACAGACTTTGATTTTAGTGAGTGGGAGGATGTAGATGTCGGGGAACAAGAAGGGGCAGACGAAAATACGATGTACTTGGAACAAAAAATAGACATAGATGATGACAGAGATGTTTTCTCATTTTGGAGAAAACCTGAAAAAAATAAAAAAAATCCCCCGGATGGTCGGGTAAAACGATGACAGTTGGATCAAGTTTGTTATTTTGGACACATAAAGAGCTCTAGTTTGTATGGCCAGGTTTAGTCTTAAAGCTTTATTTGGGTTAAATCATTGTGCTTGTTTATAGTCAATATAGTGAGAGCATATGTCCTTTTATTATAAATATAATATCTGCATGCTACATTTCATGAGCACTGTAAAAATATAAACACTGGTGTTTTGTAACTTTAATCAGCATATGTATAGATATGTGTATAACTATTGTACATGCACTGGAAGTTTACTTAATTGATTTATTTGAATTTGCAGAAGGCCAATATTGCCTTTTTTGTATTATTTTTCTTTCCATCACCTTTGTTTTGACTTTGCACAATAACAGGTCTTGCATTGCCTTTAAATGGTATACATGCATGGTACAGATAGCTTACAAAAGACAGTGCACTAAACTTATAAACATCTGTCAATGAAAGTGAATGTATTGCTGGATAACTTACAGTATTTGAATAACATTTACTTTTCAAATATTTGTGCTTGATTGCTGTCTGGTATGATATTTATTTGCTTGTGGTAAAATTCCACCCAGCATGTAAAAGATTAACTAGTTTTTGCATGATAGAAAAAAGTGCAAATTCCATTTTAAAGGGGAACCACATTAGGGGGTCTGAGGGATGCTTATGTAGTGATAGCCAGAGAACATAGTTAACCACATAATGAGGCATTGCTGTAAAAGTGCTACAGAACCAAATGTTAAGAGTTATAGTGCAACCATTCAACTCGTTTCAGGCAGGAGTGCAGCATGAGGTGATTTCCATTACATGAGAGTAGATGTTGAACTTCATGTTGATTTGAACTCAGCTCTCGCCAAGATAAGCACCAACTAAGACATAGCTTTGCAGTAAACTAATGTGATCCATCTGCATCTCCATCCATTTGCATTATTTTCCATCTGATGATGTAGATATCCTTCTGTCTGGTGTTGATTGCTGAAGTGTAATGCTGGCTCCAGGGATCAGCTCATTTTGCCTCCCCAGCGCATCAGCACATACAACGGCTGCAATGCTGGCTCTGGAGATCAACCCAGTGCGGTCTCCCCAGTGAATCAGCATGACAACCGTCTGGATTGAGCTAAGTAGAGTACATCTCTGGGGTCATCAAGTGGGCACCTTCCATCCTTTGTGTTTCGTTGACTAGCCCACGACACCTCAAGAGGGCTCAACAGTGATTCTGGTGTCCCAGCATCACCCCCCTCCATCCCCCACTCAGCTCAGCCCAGCTTACTTACCTGTACATCAGCGTTGCTTTCTTTCTATTGTGCTTGAGATCCCCAGCCAGAATCTTTCCATCTCAACCACAGCCAGCTGCTGCTCCTTTCTGCTGCTTCAGATAAGTTCTTCATTGTGTGACGCAGCTCTTGGCCACTGAACCAGACATCTCTGAGAAACCGGGTTGTAGAGTGTGCCACAAATCCTCGACAACCCACCTCCACTGGGTAAACTCAGACTCTCTATCCTCGCTGTTCCGCTTCAGCAGCTAGTTGAGCATAAGTAAGTTTCTTCCTCTCATACGCCTCATCCACAGCATCTTCCCAACGCACTGTTAACTCTACCAGTTGAACAAGGTGTGCTGACCCAGACCACAAGACAATGTCTGGTTGAAGGTTAGTGGTAGCAATCTCAGGTGGAAAAATAAGCTGTTGACCAACATCTGCCAGAATCTTCCAGTCTCTAGCAGCTTCCAGTTGTCCTGAGCGAGGCTTGATTGTAACACCTTTTCTTGGTGGTTGCTCTCCTGGACGGAGGAATATTTTCTTTTGTGAGTAATGCTTTGATGGAACTGGTGGCAACTTATTGATCAGGTTAAGCTTGTCTTCCAATGCTAAGGCCAAACATCGCAGCACCTGGTCATGGCACCAAGTAAACCATCCTTGGCTAAGACTCTCTTTACATCCTGTCAAAATGTGCCTTAATGTTGCAGGTAATGAACACAGAGGACATGAGGGATCCTCACCCACCCAGAGGTTTAGGTTCTGTGGTGATGGGAGAACATCATATGCTGATCTGATGAGGAAACTGATCCTGCTCTGTTCCATTGTCCATAGGTCTTGCCAGCCGATCTTGCGTTGTTCCACATTCCCATCTCATCCATGCTCCCTGCTTGGCCTGGGAAATGGCCTTTACACACCTGATCCTCTCCTCCTGCTTTTGCGCTTCATTGACTACCAGCTTCCTCCATTGAGCCGGGGTTGCCTTGTGCCATGTAGGAGGAGCTGAACTGAGACCAAAACCTCCTTTTCCATGCTGAAATTGCCCCATAATATCTCTGATTCAAAGGGCAGCCTTAGCATCTTCCACAGCTTTCTTTGCCGTCCATTTTCTTCCAGTTTGGCACACTTAAACTCCTCGGTTAGAGCAGAGTTTGGTAGCTGCAGTATTACTTTACCATAAAGTCCCACTCTGCTGAGGCAGAGTGGAACTCCCAACCATTTCCTGACGTATGAATTGATTAAAGCTTCCAGCTTCTCAACTTCGTACACAGTCAGTGGCCACAGCAGTCTTGGCAGTAAACCAAACTGAAAGCACCAGAGTTTCAGTTTGCCTGGTAAAGCGCTGCTGTCTATGCTCTTCAACCCTTCCACTCTTGTTGTCTAACTTTTCTCACACAAACTTTGTCCTTTAGATCCCCAACGTACCATCTCCCTAAACTTTTCACTGGCTTCTCGGACACTGTTGGTATTGCCTCACCATTAATATAGAACCTTTTATCCACTACTTTACCTTTAATTATAGAGATGCTCCTTGATTTACTGGGCTTGAATTGCATTAATGCCCATTCAATGTTATTGGTTAATTTGCCCAATAACCAATTAGTGCAGGCTACTGTTTTAGTCATTGTTGTCATGTCATCCATTTATGCTTGAATTGGTGGTAGTCGCATTCCAGAAGCCAAGCGCTCTCCTCCCACTACCCATTTTGATGCCCTTTTAATTACTTCCATTGCCATAGTAAAATCCAGTGGAGAAATGGTTTATCCTGCCATTATTCCAACTTCTAGCCATTGCCATGTAGTGCTGAATTCTGAAGTTAAAAAACTAAATTGCAAATCTCCAAAGTAGGCTTTTACTAAATTTGTTATTGTCATCGGTACGCTGAAAAAATCAAATGCTGCCCAAAGAAGTTCATGTGGCACTGAACCATATGCATTAGCTAAATCCAGGAATGTCACATGGAGCTCCTTCCTCTCCTTTTATGCTGATTGAATTTGTTGCAAGATTATGCTGATGTGTTCTAAGCATCCTGGGAAACCTGGAATGCCTGCTTTTTGTACTGAAGTGTCAATGAAGCAGTTCTTTAATAGGTAGGTTGCCAATCTCTGAGCAATAATGCTGAAGAAAATGTTGCCTTCTACATTTAATAGGGAAACAGGACGAAACTGACTGATGCATGTAGAATCCTTTTCTTTTGGTATAAAGACTCCACCTGCTCGGTGCCATGCTCTTGGTACAACCTGTTTTTCCCATGCCACTTTTATCAATTTCCACAGGATTCGTAGAACTCCAGAAGCACTCTTGTACACTCTGTATGGAACTCCATTAAGTCCTGGACATGATGATGCCCTTGCTTTTTTTACTACTTCTTTCCTCTTAGGTGCACAGTCCTCCATTTGGTATTCGGGTGGATTGATAGGTGGAATATCTAAAAGAATTGACATAGGCTCCTGCTTTTTTGAATCTTTATGTGTTTCCTCCAAATATCTCTCCAGCTCAAACTTAGATGATTTTAGTGTGCCATTTTTCTCGCTGGTGAATATCTTCTTTACAAATTTGAATGGATCTTTATAAAATGTTAGTTCTCGCACGCTCTTTCTTTTTTTATCATTTCCATAGGTGCTCAGCTCTGCGCAGTGTTGCAAGCTTATCTTTTATGACCCTTTGTAACAGCTTGAGTCCCTCCTTCTGACTTTGTTCTGCTTTTTTCCATTGCTTCCTCAACTGCCTCCTTTCTCTAACTAAGTGTTCAATCTCCTGCTACCGTATAGACCTTCCAGGAATAGTTTGTACTTTTTCTTTCATTTTTTCAATTCCAAACCTCTCGCTTCCATATGCGTAGATGATGTCCCCAAATTTATTTTTCCCAAACTGTTCCATTTAACCTTTCCAAAGTAAAACAGAGTTCCATGTTTACTGTGTCCCACACAGTTTTCTCACAAGCTCTTGGCCATTTAACTCCAGGCTTGTGCCCGTTGAGGTTCTTTTTTCTCTTACGCTGGTTTGTCTGACCGGGTTCTCAAGGATCATTAGGTTCATCACTAGTTGTATCCATGCAAGTCCGCCACCTCAGCTTCGTGTGTTCAACACCCCCCCCACACACTTGTTTCGAGTAAACTTTGTGGTTATTCATTTTTTTCAGAGACATTCCTTGTGACGCATATCCTATGTACCACCGGTAACTGGATGCCTACCTTACCCTTGTGACCGATCTGGCCATGAGATATGGAGGCACAGCTTTTTATGAGTATCACAAATCTTTCTCTGCTAAAGCAGCCGCAACTCTGGAACAATTTAACTTCTGAATTAACTGGGGTGTTTTAGACAATTAATTATTCTGTTACCACTTTGCAGGTCTAAGGGTGCTCCCCTGTCAGATGTACAACTCTGCAAGCCATTGTGTCCTCAATTATCTCAATTCTCCTAAACCCTTCTCAATTTCCTCAAATCTGTCGCTCCTGATTCGTCCTCCCCAATCTAACGACAAATTTTCACTGGCGAAAAAATAAATAAAACAATTTTAACAAAAATGTCTGCACTTTTTCTGCATCTGCAGTTTTGTGGAGATGGACACAGTAAAAGTGTTTGGACTCGGCGCGCGCATGCTTGTTCAGTCCAAAAATGACTAAGCCCAGTGCTGTCTACTTTCCCCCTAATCCTGTCGCCCTGGCTGCTTTATTATTTCATCAGCCCGACGATCTCATCACAGGTCTTAACGACAGATTTCCCACAGGAGTTGTTAACCCCCCCCCCCCACAAATTAGTTCATGTGCTGGGATTCAAGTGAATGATTAGTTAGTAATTGAATCCCAGAACAGCTGTATATATAGAGGCACAAATCACTCACTCGGGGTTGGGTGTTCAGTGTGGAGAGAACGTGAGAGAAAGTCAGGAGTAAGCTTTAAAAACAAATGCTTACATTCGCTATTCCTTGTGGTTTTACACCAGCATGATACTTGTTTTATTCAATATTTATCCAGTGTTTGTTTTGTCTGTTTATTTTGGCCAAAGTGCCATTTCTTTTGTGTGTAAAGTGTTTATTTTGTTTAACACTTTGCGGCCCTATGTCGGACCAGTTCCGACATTAAAATGTTTCCTTTCCGCTCATCAAGAAGGCATTGATCACAGGTCCCTAGTCGGTTTTTCTCACGAAAAGCTTTCAATGGCTGAAAGAGGCTAAAAGAAGCAGAGAGAACCCGGAAAAATGGAGGCAGATCTGAGCAATATGCATAGTCCCTTCACCAGAGACATAAACAAACAAAATAGCTGCTTCTCTATCCAGCATTCATAGAAAATCATGGACATTTGCCAAGTTTTTGGGATGTTACAGTAATAAAATAATGACTTGAATAGCATTATTGATAAGTTATTAAGTGATCAGGAGATGATTTATCAATATGCACGACCATGAAGAGATATGTGATAAATACAATGAACAAAGAGTGGGCAGGGCTGGAGATGCAGTACTGAGTGTCATGTTGATATGCAGTGCCTTTTAAATCTGTATTATTCTGGATAAAATTACTTTTAAACAGCGCATATAAAATAAACAGCTTGTGTGAAAATAAATTACACCAGACAGGTGTCAAATAAATGGATCTCAAAGGGTTAAACCTTCCATTTTGTTCATTTACAATAAACCAGCGCAATAGTGCACTCACTCGCCAATCCTGTCTGTGTCCTGTATTTCCTGGCCTGACGTAACCACCAGCAAGCTTGTTCACAGCAGCACAAAAAACTGTTATGTCTTTAAAAGAAAAAAGAAAAATTGTTATTCTGTTCACAACCCGGAGGAAGGGTAAACCCTTGGCCATGGATTCCCTAAGGTTTCCTCCTGTCACTTTTTCCAAACCTGAGTGCAGCCGGTTTAATTCTGCAAGGTGAAGGAGGTTGAGGTGGGCCTATCCTTTGGGGGAAAGTGGTCTCTGCCTGCTGGCAAGCTATGTTCTTTTTATTTATCATTTTATTATTTTATTAGGTAGTTCGTTCAGCATAAGGGGCGGTTGTCGAGCTCCAGTGGTCAGGCCCGGGATCAAATTAAATGTCTTTCATTGTAAGCGGGTCTGTCTTTAGGTGGAAGGTGGCCCTGAGTGCCACTTGTCCTGTCCTCTGGCAAGATGTTTTCATTTTTATTCAGTTTTTTTTTTTTTGTTTGGTAATTTGGCTAGCGTAAGAGGCGACTATCAAGCTCCAGTGATCAGACCCTGTATGAAAATCCATTTACGAGGATTCTTCTTGTTCTCTTTTTCACAATGGCATTTATTCTAGTCGTGGGCTTGGCGATTTTATTTCTGTATCACAAGGTAGGCTGTACTGCCCGCTGACAAGATACTTTATAAATAGTTCAGCCAGCATAATAGGCAGCCCTGTCCTTTTGGGGGAAGGTGACCCAGAGCGCCACTTGTACTGCCCGCTGGCATTAGTTATCATTCAATCAATATACATTACATCATTGTTCGGCCAGCTTATAGGGGCAGCTAACGAGCTCCAATGGACAAGGCCACAGGCCAAATGATATTACGTTTCATTATGCGCATAGTCATTTGAGAAATGCAATAAAGAATTTTTCATTTTAAGTCTTTTGCGGATGTTTCCTTTCTGAATGCTTTATTTACACTTCCCTATGCTTTTACTATGGAAAACTTTTATAATGGATGGTAAAATGTTATTCATTTTACAAAAATACCAATGTTTGCTACATTGTAGCTTGGTATAACAATGTGTTTTAATACTAGAAGATGTTCCTTTTCATTTCGAAGATGACCACCAACCAATACTTTTGGGATATGCCTGCTTGTCAGGCATTTACTAAGCATTTTATGTCAGAGCTGCTGATAGGCCCCTCCAGGGAGTGATGTCATTGGCCCCGCCTAGTCACTCTGGAGCTCACTTCCTCTTTTGCTTCTCACATCAGGTAAGTGAAGGTAGGTATAACTAACTTGTCCAGTTGTCGTGATTGATTCTGTTAAAAGAGCTCTCACTCGAGTCTCCTTGACACCTCAGAGCCTCGATACCTTGATTCTTCAGGTCCCTGCTGCTTAACGCTGTCGGTATCAGAACCCTCAGTGTCCTCGTTGCCCATGGTGCCCTTTGGTATACTTTTCCCAAAAGTATTGGTTGGTGGTCATCTTTGAATTGAAAGGGAACGTTAGGTTACGGATGTAACCCTGGTTCCCTGAAGGGACCGAGGATGTCACTCCCCGGATGGTTAGGCAGCTCTGAAATAAAATGCTCAGTAAATACCTGACTTGTGGCAGACATATCCCAAATGTATTGGTTGGTGGTTGTCTTCTCTTTCAGGGAACATATTTTGTATTGCAATGCAAACAAGCTGTACTTACAGTATATTCTACAAAAGTATAATGAGCGTTTAAATGCTTATTTGGAAATATTGTGATGTGACATAACAAATGAAAGCACATGTACTCAGGTAAAAGATGGAAATACTGCGACATGCTCGGCTGAGATGTTTGAAGCATGGCAAATAAATGACTTGACTTTGTGCTGCTAAGAACTGGTGTCCAACAGACTAATTTTCTTGTCTGGTGGGTGTTCTGTTCAAGGTAATCCATTTAACAAGCTTTAGATCTCAATATTTATGTTAAAGTTCAAAGTGCAACATTTCTCATTGCTGAGGATGTGATCTCATTTTCCTCTGGAAACCTGATCCGCTTCCCCATTTCATCATAGGTTTCTTATTTTGAATTATTATACCTTTTACCTAATATATAAACCTCTGTTTGTATTTCAATCAGGTTCATGATAAAATAACTTCTGCTTGTCTCTGTACAGTTTGAGCCACGGTGGTCCCACGGGTAACAATACGAGTGTTTTAAAACCAATTGTTGTTACTTCTCACTAGTAACAGTCAAGATAAGTTGCTGAAGTACTCTAGACTATTTTCAGCTTGACTCGGTATGTTTTGAAACTCCTATGATTGTCTGTAACTAATCATTTGTTAGGGAGATTACAAATTTAAATTATTAAAAAATGTAGGTCGGAGATAGGAGCATTCAAAACATTCCTGATTAGTTCAAGTGATTACAATTTCACCCTACAATTAATCATTTTTTGGTTGTACTACTTGTATATTAAAACAGAGCATGGGTGAAAGGCAGACCAAGACAAAACTGCCCAGATGGGGCACTAAAACAATGCAAACCATTTTGAAAACTATACCACACGATTACTCCATCTCTATAGTGGACATATTAAAAATAATTACAATTATATGAGTTTTCATATTTTTTTTAATAAATGTGAATGGTCCTGGACAAAGACAAAACAGCCTGGATGAAAACTAATATAATGATAATTATTTTTAATACATAAATTAGAGTGATCGTGTTGTATAGTTTCCAAGACATTTCTCATTGTTTGAGATCCCTGTTTGGGCAGTTTTGTATTGGTCCGACTTTCAGGCACTCGCATTAAAACGTACATGCTGCTACAGCTGAATTGCTTTTAGATGAAGAAATCATTAAGAAATATAAAATGTAGGCGGAAGTCAAGGAACAAAACACAACCAGTCCAGGAGAGGCAAGAGGCATCATTTGGAAATAAATATGTGCTGTCGGACATAACAAAAAAAAAAAAAAAAAGATGGACTGACAAAGCAAAAAAAAAAAAAAAAAAAAAATGTTGCATTGACAAAAATCTGCTTGGGTGGTCCTCTGGATAATTATTTAACCCCTTTGGAAATAAATGTCAAATTAACTATGAACATGGAAAGCATTGAAGGAATTGGAGGAGCAAATATGCTGTTCACTGCTTGAACAGCTACTAATGGATAGGCTGTGTCTCCAGATTTATTTAAATAAGCTTTGTAACAGAAGCACACATTCACTTTTATTTTTTTTGTATAACCTAAATTTATATGTATACATTAAGTGGTTGCATATTTGCTATATAGAAATGTAATATAATTAAAATACAATATGTAACCCTATGTTGCATGTCATGAGTTAAACTACAGTCACCCCTTCTTCTTATAAGTTTAATTAAGCCTATTTATTGCATAATATGTATTGTTTTATGCATGCACCCTACTTAACAGGCTAATCAATAAATTCATGAATGATTTGGTTATTGATTTAAACATCACCAAATTAATCTCTCACTTCCACATAAACTGAATATAAACTTTTAAATCTGATCAGTTCATATGGCTTACGAGCCATCTGCAAGATTGTTACAGGATAATCATATACTGGAATGTGTAGTGTTTTGGTGTATGACCAAAATATTACATTATAATAATTGTTAAAAAAAAAAAAAAAAAAAAAAACTGTAAATGCTACTTAAAGCCTTAGCCTCACAGATACTGCATGTGTTTGCATGGTAGTAGATTTCAATTCGGTTTTAAGCTCCTTGCATAATTCTGATATTGCCTGCTGTGTGTGAGGCGAAACATTTTTAACAAACGTGTTATCTAAGAAACTGTCTAAATTTATTCAGGGGTCTGATATGGGGCGGACAGGATTTCCCTTGCCTAATTCTTCCTCTCTGATGCCTTCTTTAT
Source organism: Polyodon spathula (assembly GCF_017654505.1). Taxonomy (NCBI): domain Eukaryota; kingdom Metazoa; phylum Chordata; class Actinopteri; order Acipenseriformes; family Polyodontidae; genus Polyodon; species Polyodon spathula. The sequence continues at coordinate 80,092,542 of NC_054537.1, forward strand.
AGCCAAAGAATGGCAGACTTCTTCCTACTACTGTGTATAATAATTGGGTTAATACCTCTTTTTTTAAAAATGTACTTTTCCTGGTTTTAATAATGCTACATTGAAAAGGAGATAGCGAGTGTCCTACACCTTTGTAGAGTGCACAGATCATATACTGAACATGGGAATTCCCCAAATGAGTTGCTATTAAGAAAATGTGTTAAAAGCACTAATTTAAGCACCCAGGCTGACCTTTGTCGGTAAGATAATTTACTGAAGAAAGGTATTAGCCCAGATATTAAGACAGAAAGCGTACTAATGCCAACAAAAACATTCTGTGAATCATTAAACCTGCAACCATAGAAAATCCACAATATCTGCTGTTCTAGGACAAAGCGCTTGTTCAAACTGCACAATGTCTGAAGATGTTGTTACTGATTGTCTTGTCAGCTTTCCATCAATACAACTGCAGAAAACTTTTTCTCTGTAAAATGGCATGTCTTGCTTTTCTACATGCACCATTAGCTGCAGCTTGCTGGTTCGACACAGCAGTCCATTGTTATCTCTGAGGTGGATTCTCAACTGTTTTTTTTTTCAGCCAGCTTATCTAGCCCTGTCTCAGGAAGTAAGGGTAATCACAGCAAAATACAACTATTGTATCATGGCACCTAATCACATTATGAATGGTTAACACTATACTATCTTCATCCTGACCATTCATGGTTGTAAACGCAATTAAGTAGACATATCTTTCCTGTACTATATGCTGGTTTAAAAAATAATGTGTGTGTTTAGGTGACAGGATTTGAATGGTGTGTGTTTTTTTTTTTTTTTTTTTGTTATTTTACATCTGATAAGGATGTTCAACCCTTTTCTTTAGGACTTTTACCAGATCAAAAAGGAAACACAAATCCTGTGAAATGTGAATCCTATAGCTGTTCAGCTTACTATTTTATATTCAGATAACCATTGCAGCATTTAATCTGTACTTCATAATTGTGTGGTAGGGTGAGGTGTTCCCTGTCACATTATTATATTATATTTTAGCTTAGCGGGAATAAGGCTACAATCCCTATCTCAACATATAAATTGGTTTCTGGCTCCCTCTGTTCCAGACATGTGAGAATGTGGCTGCAACAGAGGAAACTGTGGGCCAATCAGTCAAGTAATTGTTCAATTTGGTTTAAATGATCCAGGTGTGTATAAGAGACTGCAAAAAAGCTGAGTTAGTAATGATAGGGTGTAGAAACAGGATAGACGAGAATCTGGGCCAACAGTGTTTCACTTTTAATAATAAGTGTGTAAAAGCACTAAAATCTAGAGTGTATTTATGTGATTCTTGCTTTTACCAGCCGACTGTCATCTAACAAATTGGGAAGGGAAGCTAAAAACAGATTTAAATGAATTGTACTTATTGCATGTAATATTGGAAACAGACATAAGGAGAACAACAATGTAGGTATGGAGACAATTCAAGAGGAATGGAGGTGGGCTGGTTTTTTTAATAAAATATTTACCTTTTTGTTAAAGGTTCATAGCAAAATGCATCAAGAACAATGTATTCTGATGTGGAGTCACAGTTTTGCCTTATAGAACATGTCGAAAAAATGCAGTGATGTTGTAAAAGACTTTGTGTAAACAACATGCCACAGGCTTGCTTTGGCCTCTTGGTGTTTCTCAGCAAGCTTTCTGGTATTAGATTATAAAATAGCCCAATAACCCTGTAATAAATCTCCCAGATAAGAGTAATACAGTATCTTAGAAATTAGAGGTTCTGAGGTCGACAATTAGATTTAGTCTGGTAGTCTGCCAGAATGCGTGTAAGAAAGAAGTTTAAATAAATGGTCATAGTTTCAAATTAGATTTTAGTGCTAGATAGATGCAGAACTTAATTTAGAATACTAACTAAGAGCAGTACATTAAGTTTTAGGAAACCCTAAAAGAGAACAGCAGCCATTCGCAGTGCATAACCCCCAGATCATGCACTAAAATTATAGTAAAACAAACCATTTAGACCAGGAACAAAGACGCATACATCTGTGTTAAATGTTAGTGATTCACATGATTTCAGGGTAAATTCAGCAGTTCCTGTAGGTCCCCTCTGCTGGGTAGTGCATTTCAAAGCAAAGACTTAACCATGAGCACCAAGGCTCTTTCAAAAGAACTCCGGGACAAAGTTGTTGAAAGGCACAGATCAGGGGATGGGTATAAAAAAATATCAAAGGCCTTGAATATCCCTTGGAGCACGGTCAAGATGATTATTCAGAAGTGGAAAGTGTATGCCACCACCAAGACCCTGCCTAGATCAGGCTGTCCCTCCAAACTGGATGACAGAGCAAGAAGGAGACTGATCAGAGAGGCTACCAAGAGGCCAATGGCAACTTTGCAAGAGCTACAGGCTTTTATGGCCAAGACTGGTCAAAGTGTGCGTGTGACAACAATATCCGAAGCACTCCACAAATCTGGCCTGTATGTAGGGTGGCAAGAAGGAAGCCACTACTCAAGAAAGCCCACATTGAATCCTGTTTGAAGTATACAAAAAAAAAAAAACAGTTGGGTGTTATTATCCATTAAGTGAAAAAAAGAAGTGCTATCAGAAAAAAAAAACACTGGAAATGTGAAAAAACGCTATCTTGGCTTGTGTTTTTAAGGTGGTTTTGCTTAATTGAACAGATCCCTTTGTCTTCTGCATGATGTTAAAACGCATTTTGTTACTGTTGCTCAGAATGTATTTGCAGAAAGCAGTCCTTTACTAAAAATAAATACCTTTCTTTTACCTTCATTGTCTCGTGGTGTTAAATGACAGAGCAGACCTTACAAACAACAATTAGTCTGGGATTAATACTTAACTAGCATACATTAAAATGACAATGATTCATAACAGAGTTTTGTTGACTATTGTCTACAAATAATAGTACTGTATCTTGATCTTGATAATACTGAATAGTACATTGTTAGGCATTCACAAAATTAACATTTATGAAAAATGCATGCAGTAGCCCTTATGGAACAAACATATATATTTATCGCCATGGGGGTCATTGATGCGCGATGAGCCATGGATTGCCCTGCTGACCTGGGCCCTCCCTACCTGGGCAGCGCTCGACCAATTGTGCTCAGCCCCCTAGGAGCTCCGGGTTATGGTCGGTCAACTCGAACCTTCGATCCCCAGGCTATAGGGCACATCCACGTATAGCACCTTTCCTGGATGCGCCACACTCGGGAGGCCCCTCTATTTTTTTTTTTCTTTTTTTTCTTTTTTTGAGATTGCAGACTAATTTTTGTTTAAATATGTCATATTGAAGTGTATTGCAGACAGTATTTTTTTTTTAAAGGTTACATTTATCGTAATGGATATTTACATTTAATTTGTGTTATAAATACATTTTATCTTCAGGAAATTGCTTGCTGTAATTTAGTTTTTTTTTAACAAATAAATATTTTAAAAACATTACTTTGTTGGTATAGTTTGTCTATATATAGTTAAACTCACTACTTGCCAAATGTGTATTTTCTTTAAAAAAATGCCGTTCATGGACAGTGTCATATACTGTGGGGTAAGCAAATAAGTGTTTAATAAGTGTTTATGTAAGGTCACTTTAACAGTTATATTATTTTCATGGTAAATTGCTCAGTGACTTATTGAACCTTTTCAATAAATTGAATGGGAAAGTGGGTACAAACACTTTTCTTAATTTAGAGAATAATGTTTTTGACATTGTAATCAAGTCTACGTGGGATATATAAACCTGTTAATATAGAAAACGTACATGTTTTTAGTGGAAGATGGTGTTTTAAGGTGTCTATATAATTTGAGAAATGCACAAAATGATTGACTTCCTATACATACAGTCCTAAAGATCAGTTATATTATTTGTATGAACATCTATAATCCTAGTTGACATGGTGGATGTACTCGCACAGCACCAAATACTGTACTAATAATTCAGATAGCTCTCCAGTTTAATGTAGTACCCTGTGCAAATCTCTGATCCTCACTTCTACAATAAGCCCCCACTCATCAGTAGTTGTATTTCAAGAAAGATAAAACGTCATATCACAGGTTATACTTTTTACCTGTAAATTATTAGGTGAAACTCTGTGTGAGAACTTGCTCTTAACATTATCTGATTTGTTTTAATTATGTTTTACACCAGATCTTATTAATCAAATATAAAGATATGATGAATATAATTTAGATATCATACATCATTCAATGCATACCATACAGTAATGCTTATGTCTATATACATTTCTCAATAACAAATATATATAAAAAATGCACTTTTATTAAAACAAAACAATAAACACAATACATGTACACAATTCAAAAGATACAATACAAAACAATATATATTCTATCTATATATATATATATATATATATATATATATATATATATATATATATATATATATATATATATATATATATCGTTTCCACATTCCCACCCATATAAATGTCTTCCACACCAAATGTAGGTACGACCTCCAAAAAATCCCATAGTAATGGTCACAGTACCAGTATACCTGTCATTGGGTGGGTAGAAAAAAGCCCAACCTGATTTAATTTCAGGATGCCGAATTGCATCCCCTTACAAAATCAAAAATTACGTTGTTCACCCAGTTACGTGGGGGGGGGTTGTATTTTATTTTGACGATGCCTTTACATCTTTCCAAAGATGTCACTGGGTGATCCACAATAAAATTATTTTTGTATTTGGAAATAGCTCATGTCAATTTGCTAAATCTTTTTTCATTTTTATAACTAATTCCACATTTTTCAATTTACGTAAATCATTGCCTCCATCATGAATCACCAGGATATCAGGTTTGGAAGAAGGGGAATTAAAAAAGGCACTGGAACTAGGGGTGCTGTATAATTATACATGGATTTATTTCTCTTTCACTGTAATATTTGTACTGAAGAAAACGTAATATAAATATCCGCAGACAACTCTGGTGAGAGTTTTGTGAACTGGGAATTAAACTTAACACCTATTATTAAATAATAGACAATACGTTACATTACAAACTGTTATTACATTTTAAACACAAATATAATTGCACATAAAAATAAAATGCACGACAAATGATAAATTATTTCTGTTTATGTCATAACCCATATACAAAAAAATGCATGCATTCTATTTATTTCTCTTTTGCTAATACTTGCAAATATACTTGTCCAAAGAAAACCTATAAGTAGCCAGCAATTAAATGTACACTTTGTAAACTACATAGCCTAAAGTTAATCTATTATTAAAGAATAATATGAAAAACATATTATTAATATTACAACTACGTGTTTCCTATGTTTACCACATATACTGTAGCTTTTAAAAAAGATCCTGACAACATTAAGAGTAAAACAATTTACAAGACACACTGGAAACATCGCAATAACATTCTGTTCTGAATAAAAGTACACAGACAAACTCGACGGCTTAATGTTGCCTTTAAGCTCTTAAGATTTGATTTCGATTTCCTGTGACACCAGTATTTAAAAAATATGAGATATATTTAAAATATATTTTAGTCTGTAATCCATATATGTAAAATAAATATATGGATTACGGAATAAAATATATTTATAATATATCTCATATATTTTAAATATATAGGGGCCAATTTCTATTTATGAAAAATATAAGGATCATACTATTCTACCACATATTAAAAATATATCTTTTTTTTCCATAAGGCAGTTCATGGGATAGAGATTGATTGTATTTATTTTTATTTTTTTTATCTCCACAGTCAACTAAATATAGTTGACCACAAATCAGATGAGATTATTTGAGAGAATATTCTTAACAGTAAATTGAAACAAACAACCCCGCTGGTACTATTTTGAAGTAAACATGCTGGTTAGTCCATCTGGGTGAATTCCAATACAGTTCAAAAACTGTAGCCTGCCTAAATGTTCAAATGTTGTTATTTCCCTAACCCCAGTAAATCTGGAAATTAGACTTTATATCAAACAGAATCAATCTTTTATAAACGTTTCTACTAAAGTGTTTTTAGCTTGTTTAGAATGGGCCCCTATGTACAGCATGTGCTTTAGACATTGCTCTTCAATGAGTATGTTGTCCTTTTGGCAAGATCATGTACAGGACCGCAGATCAGAGAAACAAATATGTTCAGCTTTTTAAAAGCTAAATTGAAAGTGAGATGTGTCACAATTCTTCTCCCCAACTCCTATCTGACCTCAAATGAGTCTCATCCATCTTGTGCCACTGCTCCCATCTTCCTCGTCTTCTTATCAGCCCTTGTCTTTCTCATGTTTCTGTTGGGATGAAGCACTCCTCGCTCTGTCATTACCTCCACTGTCCTCCCACAGGGTACTCATTCCAACTCAGCCTTTCATCTTCCCTGTCTTCCTCAATTCTAGCCTCTGGCAATTTATTAAAAAACAAGATATTTTGCTTTCAACAAATCAGTCTTACAAAAAGCACAACCCTCTGCAAACGCTCAAAACAGAGACACCAAATGGTAAAACAGTGAATTTCAATGAAGAATTGGCTGTAGATACATTGGTAAGCAAGTAGCCTGACCTTACACAATATTAATAAAGAAATATATTTATTTCCCATCACCATAACACTGTGCCTAAGGGAAACTTTGTTTTATTTTACAGTATGTTATTTAAAAATTCAAATATATACTGCAATTTCACCCAGCCGTTAACATCAAAGAATATCGACTTTTCAGCTTTACTGGGGGGGAATTAGTGTCCATATACCATACTAATCCTATGCTTTCTGTCAGTTCACATAAAATAACAAACCAAAACCGACATATAAAACAAATGCATCTGACTAAGGTCAAGTGACACATTTTGCCAGAGGTACAGTATGTATTTAATGAAATAAATATAAAGTCCAAATCGTGGAAGGTTTTTCAGCTGGCGGTTACAAAACATGTGGCCCAAAATTGTAAATTTGTACTGGACGATTATGAAATCTGATCAATAGAATACTAGAATACAGCTGTGTACTGTCCCAAATGTGAAGGGAATATCTCAAAATAAAGAGTGATCTGAATATGGTAGTTGTATTAAGTTGACGTGAAAGAGGCGGTGTGTGAAATGGTGAGCATTTGATGAAGCCGCGTCTATGGATTTACCTGCGGCTCTTATCAGGATGCCTAATTAAATGTCTTCTTCCGTGTTTGATATAAAGCATGACTTATTGCCCAACACATCAACTTAAACCTGTTAAACAGGTCTAAACCGCATAGCTGATCTATCTTATAAAATTGGAAGTTAGAGAAATACCAATTTTCCGCAGTTTATAGTTAGAATGGATGTTTTGTATAAAGTACAGGAGTTCGACAGAACAATTCACCTGATATACAGTCAGCACTCACCTATAACTCACCCTATACAATTTTGACTTCAATGACGATTAAAAGAGTTGATTATTCTGGCCCTTTCCAACCCTTGTCTGTTTTTCAGGGAACACAAAAAAGATACAATGTCAAAAATACATTGTTGAAAGGACTGTTTTAAAATAAGCAGGCTTCCATTTAGATGTATTGTAGTTGGTTTTGTTGGTACAGTACTATATTTGACAGAAGTAGTATTTTAATCCAGAACAATATGACTCTGAAAATATCACTTGCCAAAAGAGAGGACACGTGGACTGTAATACAGTACATACTTTAAAAGTCAGTAGGCCTACCTATTGTAGCAGTATGTAAAATTCCCCATTAACGACCCAACAGCAAAATGAAATCAAAATGTTACACATGCACAAAATTGTGTACAGCATAAAAGGCAATGCAATTTAGCAAAAGATAAAAAAAAAAAAAAAAAAAAAAAAAAAACAGTTTCAGAATTAAAACAGTCCAAAGTCAGTATTCAAAATTACAGAATACGTGGTCGAAAGGCCCTAATGTCATAGTTCACTTGCAAATGAAAATGCACAAAACCAGCTAAAGATCACAGATTAAAAAAAGCACATCTCAGTATCTAAAACTGTTTAATGATTAACTGTTTTACATTACAGTAGCTGGTCTCGTCCGCTTTGTTCTTGCTGCTTTTCTGTCAGGTGAAACTGGAGGAAGCGCTGTGTAACTGCACAAATAGATTGATTTGCATATGCAAGAGAAAAAAAAAAACACTGTCTGTGACAGATAATCAAATAAATTGTAACATTGAATTTGTACCTGAAAACAGGTGACATAGTCGGAAAGCACGTGTGAGCGATAGGGGTTGGTTCAGACTTATGTTGCAGATGAATGCAGATGAAATACATCAGACAGCGACAGCTATAAAATCTGTGCAGCTTCACTCCGACCGTGCAGCAAATGTTGACGTTTTTCAACATTATCCGACCCAATGCAATTTCAGGTCGCAGATGCATGAGAAAGGCTGTATGCCTTTCCAAAAAAGAAGCATGTCACAAGAGTGCGGATGACGTAATTCCGACCTGTTTCACAGGGTCAGAGACCCTCAACTGACCAGAAATGGTATTGGAATATGAAGTATGAATCAACATTAAGAACATTATATATATATATATATATATATATATATATATATATATATATATATATATATATAATGGGAATTGATTTGTTTCTTTATACAAGGACGGTAAAACGCGACTCGCGTGTATCTGAGTGTTGACTGTAATACCAGTACTACTGTCCATCACAGCTAATCAGAATGGGTCAGTTAAAATTGTTCTTTTCTATAGAATGGCATTGAAGACTGTTTGTGAACCATGTTTGTGGATACAGGGGTGTTGGCCACTCACTCACTGTTTTATGAATCAGCCTATTACTGTAATACTACTACTGTAGTCAAATCTTCCTGTCACAATTCAAAACAGCATCTACACGAAAATCAAATATTATATATATCTATATATATATATATATATATATAATCTATAGATATATATATATATATTATATATATATATTTTATATATTCTCTCTCTCTAGATATCTATCTGTCTTCTTATTTACAATGTTTGTTGTAAAAGTATCATTAACAAATAGTCAGGTACACGTGCTTGGGACAACCCATTTCCACAAAAGTGTGCTAAATTTCCGGTAATCCACCGCGTTATGGTGGGCGCAACTTTACCAGAAAATTTAAAAGGGCAAAGCTAAAATCCCAATTTGGATTCTTTTAACATATATATATATATATATATATATATATATATATATATATATATATATATATATATATATAGAGAGAGAGAGAGAGATAGATAGATAGACAGAAGAATAAATGTTACAAACAACATTTTCATAACAAATAAATCAGCCATGTGCAGAGACAACCCATTTCCACAAAAGTGTGCTACATTTTGAAAGGCCATTAGGTGGCGCAAGACTACCAGAAAATTGAAACTGCAAAGCTAAATATCCCAATCTTGGATTCTTTTAACAAAGTTCAAACAATACAATAGCAAATTAGTATTTGACACTGATTCAAGGTACTGACAAGTAAGCTTTTGTACAAATGAACCCAATTCAAGCCAGGACTTTAGGGTTTGCCTGGTCTAACATGAAGCATTACACTGGTTCAAGTTCTTGACCACAACTGATTACACTATTTGTTTTATAATAGCCATCCTCTATGAAGTACGACTTTGAAAACAACTGTTATTAGTTTACTGATGCCAAAACCACAGCGCTTTTTAAATGAAAACAGCAAAAATGACGGGGATACCTCAGGGTTCTGTTCTTGGCCAAGTCCTTTTTACTCTCTATATTAATGATCTAGGAACCAACTTGGATGATACTAATACTAACATGCATCTCTATGCTGATGATTCTATTCTATATTTGGCAGGGCACTCCATATAAGAAGTTGAAAGGGATCCACAGATTGCATTTGACATCGTACAAAAAAAAAAAAAAAAAAAATCTCATGATAAGATAAGTTTCTTAAAGGATTGGTGCCTTGTTATTTAACTGCTCTGGTTAATAGGTATAATACCAACTATAATCTGAGCTTCTGTGATTCTGCCAACCTTATTGTTCCAAGGGTTGGCACATGTTTGGGTAAAATGTCCTTTGCCTATCAGCTTCCAAAAACTTTAAACTATCTTAACCAGGATATAAGGAGTACATGTGATAGTCTCTCTTTTAAATGTTTTAAAAATGATCTCTGTACATTGTTTAGTGCCTCATGTAAATGTTTTGATCTGCACATGTTTGGGTGAATGTCCTTTGCTTATGACTCCTAAAATGATTAAGTCAGTACCAAACATGACATTGTGTCATTTTTTTGTATATGTTTGTTGCCAGGACCCCCTTGTAAATGAGATCATAAATAAATAAATAAAAAAGAAAGAAAGATGAATTGCTGGTAAACATAAGTCTGCTTAGCCAGTATAGTAATGGCAGAGAGAAAACAAAAAAATCTGTCCCTACTAACTGCAAAGATATCGGGCAGCGCTGGACATTTTTCAGCACAACGTACTTAAGATTCTAATGCTATATTATATTACTGGGGTTCTAATTCATTATATTGGCTCATCTAACTCACTGCATAATTGGTCATATCATGTCACTGGACTTTGTTGTTTTCATCTGCATCCATCTATATTATTTGTGCACAATATATAGTCATTATAGAATTATGGAAGTGTAAATGTTTCTGATCCCAGATTGAATGTAAATTGAATTTTAGAGTGACGTTGTTTTCAGGGATGTGAAATGACTGCCTGTTTCTCAATGTTTTTTTTTCTTCTTTTTCTTCTACATTTTCTTTTGTTTTCATATTACTTATCAATTATCTACATCAGTGAATCCAAATTAATTACTGCAAACTTTCTTTAAACATTTTTCCTTTTTTTTTTTTTTAACTCACAGTACTGTTGAACATTTTTCTGTTTCACACATTGTTAGTTAGGTAAGGTAGTCCAATATTAGTGCCAAGCATGGGTCCTGGTTACCCCTTACTAGTACCTCAATTGGATGTTCTAACCTTAGCATCTTTGTGTGCTCTTTGATAGGTGTATAGGTGACCATCCAATGATGTGAGGCACATTTATTATTTATTCTTATGTCCTGGTTTAATCAGTCCACCACAGATACATGTATTGAAAGTAAAAATACAGTTCTTAGTTTTAGTGGGATCGAATGTTACATATTTTTTTAGTTAAAACATGTAAGATTATAAAAATCAGTTTAACAATAAAGTAATGCCTTACACTAGGTTTAACTAAATGTTTGATTGTTCATGTTTAACAGATATAGAAAAATGTTTATTCAGAAGCTATGTATTTTGCAAAAACTACTAGATGTGAGCAATACTTCAGAGATACACTAGGTTAATAGTATATAAAATACCATGGTTGTGATATATAATATATATATATATATATATAATATATATTATATATATATATATATATAATATAGATAATATATATATATATATCACTGGGGAAGGCACCCCTCGTCTTTTTTTCGTCTCCGGGTTATTATTTATTTATTTATTAGCAGATGCCCTTATCCAGGGCGACTTAGAGATTTTACAAAGTATCACATTATAAAATGTGTTCTGGGAATAGTAGTTTATCTGGTACATGCTAAAAAGTGTTTCCAATCAGCAGAAATCTAGAAGAAAACTACAACTCCCATAATCCACGCGCATCAACAACCATGCCTTCACATTTAACATTGGTTTAATGGGACTAAACAGTGAAGGGATTTTCCATGCCCTAATAATAGATAAAGATAACCTGCTTAAACAAACGACCCAAAAAAAAGTATACTTTTTCAACATTTATTTATCCACAAATGATTCAGCATTCAATATCCATGTGTGAAAAAGTATGTGAACCTTTAGATTCTGTAACTGGTGGCACCCCCTTGAGCAGCAATGACTGTTTTGATTCCTCCTTACAGAACTGCTTCAGCTGGATGACATTTTAGGGCTTCCTTGCATGGACAGCTCGCTTCAAGTCCTGCCCCAACATTTCGATGGGGTTTAGGACTTTGACTAGGCCATTCTAAAATGTGGAATTTCTTCTTCTGCAGCAATACCTGTATGTTTAGGATCATAGTCTTGCTGCATGACCCACTTTCGGTTCAGCTTCAGCTCACGGACGGATGGCCTGACAGTCTCCTCTAGAAACTTCTGATATAATGCATAATTTATGGGTGTGTCAATGATGGCAAGCCATCCAGGCCCTGAGGCAGCAAAGCAGCCCCAAATCATCACACTCCCACCACCATGCTTGACAGTTGGGATGAGGTTCTTCTGTTCAAATGCAGTGTTTGGTTTTCGCCAAACATAACGTTTCTTATTGAGACCAAAAAGTTCTACCTTTGGCTCGTCTGTCCAGAGAACATTGTTCTAGAAGTCTTGTGGCTCATCTATGTGCTCTTTGGTGAACTTCAGACAGGCAGCAATGTTCTTTTTAGAGAGCAGTGGTTTCCTCCTGGCTATCCTTCCATGAACACCATTCTTGCTCAGTCTTTTTCTGATAGTTGAGTCATGAACACTCACATTAGCCAAGGCAAGCGTGGCCTGCAGATTCTTGAATGTTACTCTGGGGTTCTTTGTGACTTCCTTGATGATTTTCCAGTTTGTTCTTGGAGAGATTTTGGTAGGATGACCACTCCTGGGTAGAGTGACTGTGGTCTTGAACTTTCTCCATTTGTAGACTGTCTGACAGCGGATTGGTGGAGCCCCAAATCCTTAGAAATGGTTTTGTAACCCTTTCTAGACTGATGAACATCAATAACTGTTTTTCTGAGGTCCTCAGAGATTTATTTTGATCGTGGCATGACGTGTTTCCAAACACCTGTATAGTGAAGACGAAACTCACAAAGTTTCTGATCTTTATGTAGAATGGGGTCTCCAAAAGTCACCCATGAAGATCTACATAATTATTAAACACCTGATTCTAATTATCCCCTTAATTGAGCTGATAAAACCAGGGGTTCACTTACTTTTTCACATACCCTGAATCTTAATTACTCATTGTTTGTCTAATTCATACATAATTTTGTTTCAAAAGACATGGAATTGGTTAATATAAACCCTACTGGATATTTAAGAAAATACTTTTTTTTTTTTTTTATTCAAGAAGGCTATGATGGTAAAACTATGCAATTTCCATAATTATCATTGGGGTTCACAAACTTTTTCTCAGCACTGTACGTCATCTGCCGTTGCTAGTACTGTACTGTGTATGGTTACAGCTAGGGGTCTACCTACAAATCGTTGAGAATTTATATATTTTTCTTAGGTAGATTATGGAATGTAATTAGGATTTTGTGGACCTGTTTAAATATTAAATACACCTAAGTAGATAATATTTCAGAGCACTATAAAAGCTTAAAATAGTGGTACTTGCTTCCTTACTAAAACAGAGTGTTGTCATATATTAAAGGCAAGTATGCAACATCCCCCAGTAGTTGCTGCTGACATTCTCTGTCTCTGGTGTTAAGACTTGCTGAGACTGCACATTCTGCATCCACGAATTGATTGGAAGTATAAGGCAACACTTTGCCAAGTTATACAGGTGTGGAAATCAATTAGTACCCGGTTCAAATCCCAGCTCAGCCATTGACTCATTGTGTGTCCCAGGGCAAGTCACTTAACCATTGTGTGTTCTTTCTTTCAGGTGAGACGTTCTTGTAAGTGACATGCAGCTGATGCACAGTTCACACACCCTAGTCTTGTGTCTTGTAAAGCGCTTTGTGATGGTGGTCCACTATGAAAGGCCCATATCCCCTGATCTGTGCCTTTCAACAACTTTGTTCCGGAGTTCTTTTGAAAACGCCTTGTTGCTCATGTTTGAGTCTTTGCTTTTTAATGCACTGCCCAGCAGAGGGCACCTACAGAAACTGCTGAATTTATCCTGAAATCATGTGAATCACTAAAATTTAACACAAGTGGAGGCCACTTAACTTAGTGTGTGATTTTGAAGGCGATTGGTTACACCTGAGGCAATTTAGGATTGCTATTACAAGGGGGATGGACACTTATCCAAACAAGTTATTTCAGTTTTAATTGTTAATTAATTTTCTACAAATTTCTAGAATATTTTTTTCACTTGGAAGTTGTAGGGAAGGATGTGTAGATAAATGAAAAACTATTTTAATGCAATTTAATTCCAGGCTATTAGACAACAAAAGATGAAAATTTTGAAAGGGGGTGTAGACTTTTTATAGGCACTGTATGTATATATATATATATATATATATATATATATATATATATATATATATATATATAATAATATATATATATATATATATATACAAATATACAGTGCCTATTGAAAAGACTACAAAAAAAAATTTTGTTAACAAGACTAAAACTCACACGCTGGTCTTTTGGAAAACCTTAGATATATAGTCAAGCCCACCTAGCGAAACTCTTCATGTTACAATGAATAGACCAGCCGTGGAGTAACCCCAATTTGGTAAAACATTGCATTGCACAGACGTCCTTATATATATATATATATATATATATATATATATATATATATATATATATATATATATATATATATATATGATGCTAAACTTTTGACCATAGCTATACATGCGACTCGACAAACTCCTTGTGTGTGATATCAATTACATTGCTTGGGCTCAGCTGTGGAAGAACAACCAGGCTCTTTGAACAGAATACACATGTATACCGAGTATGAAGCCAATATCCTGAAGCCTTAGATGTTTTTAATCTGGAAACCAAAAAGCTTGAGCCCAATATAGTGACCATCTTAGACCACAGGTCAAAATATCATTAAACTTTTCTAGTTGTTGTTTTGCCTTTTAGAAAGAATACAATGTAAAGGTATTAATTAAATGTGTATTCACTTAGCACTGAATGCAATGTTGCTATCTTTGTAAGCCCCAGCCTGTTGTATACACCCTCACCAACACATTGTGACTTGGACATAAAGGGCTATTCAGGAGCCCTTCAGTTAACATACTTGGTGAGAACTGTGGAGTATTAGAAAACAGCCCGAATCTAAAGCCTAGTCAATAGTATATGTCCAACCATGTTTGTTGTTCCTTTTAAAACTGGTGCTGTAGGAAATATGCTATGCACTTAATCCACTCTATGATGTGCCAACTTTTTAAGAGGCAGTGCTTCTCAATGTACATCAACTGTCAAGTTATTTCCAGGTAACATTGCTAGTATCGTTTCACTCCTTTTCTAAATCCTAAGGAAGCACTATGGGCAAGTAGGCACATGTAGTTCTCTCCAAGTGTGTCTGCTATCATTTTATTTGGGTCACGTTGCAGCCCAATATGCACAGCATGCTTACCATGTGCCAGTGAGTCTTCTCTCTGGTAGCAAGCAGCCACAGAGATGATTGGCATGCCACTGGGGCAGCCAAGCATTTTTCTAAAGACAGTGATCCAAGCTTCTGTGCTAATGTATCATGTAAACACTCCTATAAAATCAGTGATGAAGGCAGCCCTCAGATCATGGGGTTGTAGGAAAGTAATGGCACAACATGCTGTTTGCACAGATATACCCCATGCTGTTTAAAGCACACACTGTATAAAGAATATGGCATTAGATTTAAAAAAAAAAAAAAAAAAAAAAAAGAAGAAAAAAAAATTATTGCAGTGTCTCAAATTTCTGTGACTATTGTAATATTTAACTTTGTATAGTCGGCTGTATAATCTAATATGTAATTGTGTATACTAGTTAGGATAGTTAGTATACTAGGTGGAGAACGTTTGTTTATTTCAACCTTTGCTCACTCCAAATGAGCTTGGAGGTGTATGTTTTGTAAAAATACTTATGTTCTCAATCTGCATTGAGTTAAGGGATTGGGCACTAAACACCCTTCCTATTTTGTATTATGTCAAATAAATAAAAGCAAATGTTTATAAAACAAGGCACTGTTACAGAGGGGTCAAATTAAATAGCATAAAAGGTAAGGGAAAATAAATAAAAACAGTTCAAATGTTTTGAGGCTATTTACTCTTAACTATAGAAAATGCACTGGCATCCTACTTTGCTTTCTAGACCAAACCACTTCATTCCTTGATTTTCCAACTCAATATATACAGGCCCAGCACAGCGTCCCCACACTGTTTTGCTATCAGAATTGCACATAATAAATTGCCAGATTTTGAGATCAGTGAATTGGTTATTAGTATATGTCCAATTTACTGTCAAAGATGGCCTAACCGGATTTGTGAATTACCAAATCTTGAGGGAGCACTTGTATATAAATGTTGAATTGACCCATTTTTTTTATTTTTATCATTTGTTTCAAGTTTTTAATCCACTAACGCTGGGCTGTAGGTCTCCCTCTTCTTGGAGAGGGGGGTGGGGGTGGAGTGGAGGTCAAGACCAAGTCTCCCATGGGAAAGAGAACTGAGCCCAAGGCTTCTCTACCCGAATCATACTACTGACAATCGAATTTATTAGTATGCTTTTAACCTATTCATGTAATTTGTTTGAAATGGGAACTGAACCGTACTGAGTGCAGAACCAACCCACCTAACAAACTTATTGTGAATACATATAGTTGGTTCTGTGGAAGGTTGCTTCATATTACAAACAATTCCTCTGTCAACCAGGAAGATTAATATCTTATCCAATTAGAATAAATGTTAATGTAGATAAGGGAGTCCCAAATCTCTTTGGACAGCACACAATTAAAAATTGACACCTTACTGGACCCTGAACCATATTCTATGGTTAGAAACAGCCTTGGACAAATAGTGCTGCACACTACTCTGTGATATACTGCCTAACAAATGTCTGTCCTAAATGTTGTAAGACAAGCCATGACATTATCTTTGAGACAATAAATCTTTCATCATGGGAGCTTTGTAACGTTTGGCATTTATGAAGTCAAAATATAAAATCATAATCTATTTTTATCCAGGGCATTGGATTTATTTTCAATTAATAAAACAACTCCGATTTTTTTTTTTTTTAATATACTTATTTTAATATATTATTACAACTGAACATGTATCTGTTGTAACTAGAGGTCCCTATACATGCAGATACTTTGTAACTATTCAACACATGTGTTTATCTGACACTTAACAGCATGGAATTAAAAATCTGGTTTATAGAACTTGGCCACTTCATGCTGATTATGTGGGGAACCCAGCTGGCAACATTTATATAATTTGTTTAGGTAAACAGGTCTAATTTTGGAACATAGAGTTGACACATTTCATTTCTCACTTGTTGCAGACATGACTTTTTCAGTGCTGTGCCAAAACAGGTTCCATTACTCTTTTGCAAGATCACAGTTTGTTCAAAACTCTTCAGCCAGACATTCATTTATACCCAACCCAGCCAATAGATCACCCCAGTCCAGTTGGCTTTGTCCTCGTTTCTGGTCACACCTGAAATTAACTTATAAGTCCTCCTAGACATGTATTATGTTGCCCATGGCTTAGCAACTTCAAGGTTCATGAGTGTAAATCTTAAATCGGCAATGGTTAAAAACAGTAATGTTGCAGTTTGTTTGTTGAGCCTTTAAATGACTGAATTTTCCAGAGGTGTTTGTGAGCCCCTTACACATGATGTCTGAAGCTAAAAACTGTACCTGTTTACTTGTTTTGGTTCAGTAGTTTTTGTTCTATAAATAGTTTTTAAAATAATAATTAATGTTTTTTTTTTTTTTTTTTAATTTTTAGAATGATTTTAGTAATATATATATATTATATATATATATATATATATATATATATATATATATATATATATATATATATATATATTTTATAGGTAGTGGATGAAACTTTGTTGGCAGAAGAACTAAATTGGTCAGATAAACTAAACAAATGCTTCTGTGAATACAAAGAGAATAAAACATGCATTACTTTTTTAACATTAAGAGATTAACTCAGTTTATATCATTACAAAGATATTTATATCCTGACATGTAATAAGCCACTTACATACTCTGGGATCTTCCAGATAATCCATAAATCTCCAGTAATGTACCACATATGTCCTGTCAAAATAATCGTACAGTAGCATTGTGTATGAATAGAAATGACTACACCTTTGTAGAATGACCTCAGTAAAACAAAAAAAAACTGTATGCTTGAACTGAGCACCACAGTGACACTTTTAGAATACATAGTCATAACATTGCACTGTGCACTATGACTCATAAGTGAAGAATTATGAACTGATGCTTGTGCAACACAGACATCCTCCCCACAATTAAACATGGGGAGTCTTTTCAGAAGCACTTGTTTGGTGGGATAGTTAGTAAGCATATCAAATAATGAACTAATATGAACAACACTATAGAACCACACCAAATGTACATAATATGATATTAAACATAAAGTATTGTTGAGTAGGGTCCAGTGTAAAACCACTCAAGTTGTCCTTGTAGAATGTGTCTGCTTTTAAAGAACTGTCACCCCCCTCCATCTTTCATTAACACAGTGGCTGTAAAAGATTAGCGTGCCTTATCATCAAGTCTTGGTTACCATCTGCGATGCTCATCTTCTATGATGAAATGTGATCCAGGGACTTTCAGGTGACAGTGTCAGAGTAAGATTATGTAGTGGGAATGCTTGACATAGTTTCCATCGTCACAAAGTGCCCATTCCTATTTAAAAGTACTACTCTCTCCTTCAGCCAGCACAGCAATGCTGAAATACAAAATAGAAGAAGTTAGAGGTAGAAGGAAGGCAACATGTCAGAATCAGACAGAAAATCTAATCTGAATAAGTTAACCAAAACCAACAAAAATATAAAAAAACTGTGGACCATAAGCATGGTTTGCAGCTTGACTAAAAGTTGGCAGCGGTGGGCTTCAGAAAATGAAAATAAGCATGCCAGCGAACCTTCAGGTTGGGCACCTTATGCTGAAAAAGAAGAAAAAACAAAGCAATATAAAAAGAGAAGTGCTGATCAAACAACGGGATCTATTCAAAAGACATTTCAATCTGCAGAGAAACTTGAAGGCGATTCTGGTGAGGAACTTTTGGAGTCAAAAATCAGAAGCAAACAGGTGATGAAAACCATAACAAGTAAGGTTCAGCAGAAAGGGAGTGTCATTAGCTTTTTGACAAATAGATATGAAAATGAAACAAATGAGGCTGATAAAATTGTGTACGAGAACAAGTCTCCAACCCGGAGGAGAAAGTGTTCCAACCTAGTCTCTGAGCTCACCAAGGGCTGGAAGGACATGGAGAATGAAAATCACAAGACCCGGAGTAACAGCATAGACACTGAGGACAGTGGTTTTTTAGAGGGAGATGAGAAAAACCAGGAGGAAATGGAAATATCTGAGAAACAGGAGGAAACAGCATATTCACCTGTCAGGATCAAACAACCATCAACTACACTGTAAGTATGTGGGTACAGATGAAATGTTGCCTTAATGTATAGAGAAAGAAAAAATGTGTCCTTTCATGAAATTATATACAATCAGTTTCTCTTAAAATACTAATGTTAATACAATTAATTTAGCTGCTACAGAAAATTGAAAAAGGTATGAAAATTGCTTCTTTTAAACTCATTTGTTGTATCTTTTTAATAACCTGCACTGAAATGCTTTGTAAATAAAGTATAAACTTGATTGACTTGTGATTTGACACATGTTTTCTGTAGAGTGAATAAAGACGTGGCTGAAACAAAAAGGATCAATCTTCTTGCTAAGAAACACAGTCCTGTGGGTAACCTGAAGAGTAGATGGCAAAACTGGGCTGAACAGCACACTATGACTCAGAAGCTAAACCCTTTTAGTGAGAACTTTGACTACAGCATGTCCATGGCCACCCGTCTCCACAAGGGTGACGAAGGCTATGGAAGGCCAAAGGAGGGCACCAAGACTGCAGAGCGGGCAAAAAGAGCAGAGGCCCATATTCACCGCGAGATCAGCGACATGTGCTTTGTTATCAGAACCATGGAGGACCCTGGACCAGACGGAAAGATCAGAGTAAATTTTGGACAACTTTTTGACAGATATGTGCGTATTTCTGATAAGGTGGTTGGCATCCTCATGAGGGCCAGGAAGCATGGAAAGCTGCATTTCGAGGGAGAAATGTTATGGCAAGGTAGAGATGACCATGTGGTTATTACTCTTTTAGAATAACATTACTGGATTGCATCAGCACTTACATTAAAATGAGGCTGTCAGTACTGTATACTGTAAATCAGTGTACTAAGGTTAGTATTTATCTTTGACAATTTTTGGATTGAAGGTTGCCAAATACCTGATGCGATGCGACAAGTGAAGTGCTGTGATGCAACAAAAATAATAGAGCCTATACTTAAACGATAGTGCTGTCGATAAAGGCTCTGCTGTGTGTTAGCTGACCGCGACTGGAGTTGTGCATCCCGAGCCGAAGGCAAGGGCGCTAACAAAAGTCAAGGCCAACCATCACATGGTAGAAACTTCATCGAGAGGGCACTAGCCCTATAAGAAAATTATTTTGCTCATTTTCTTTAAAAAAACAAACAAAACATTTACCTTGAACTTGTAATGATTCATCTGTTACCCTTCCGCTGAGAAACATTTTAAGAAAGTAGTCCCAAAGGATCACATACATATTTAGAGGGAAAAAAACAACCTTTGTTAAACAAAAAATGTTTTTACCTGCCAGGGCTGCTTATAGTTTTATCTGAACAGTGCCAGATATCTGAATGGAGGAATATCACCGAACTTTCCTTGTCTCGCTTTGTTGTTGTTGAAAGATAATGTGTTTGAGCTCCAGTCGAGCTGATAAGCTGGTACAGGAGTGTTGATTTTGGTGAATAATAAATTCATTTGGACCAATTATGTCTTTGTTTGGTATTTACTGTCCAATAGATGTAAACTACGCTTAAAAATGCAGCAAGTCAAAAAGAAAAAGCCACTACTTGCATGGATTGATTTTAAATTTGATTCACAGGTGATGATGTGATATTCCAGCAGGCATCTAATGTGTATTAATGTACGCTATAGCTGGAAGCTCATTGGCTGATGATATGGAATCTTTTCTAATGTTAATTAATAAGAACTTTTCACACCCCAGGCGGCACTTAAGCGTTGTGAAAAAAATAGGATTGAATCCTATTTTTAATGAATAAATCACACAACAGATAGGAAATTAGCACAAATCTTTCATGCATGTGTTCTAGTAAGGTGTAAACCACTATGGACCATGCTGTTCACATATTATTAATTAATTAATTAATTAATTAATTAATTAATTTATTTATTTATTTATTAGCAGATGCCCTTACCCAGGGTGACTTACAGTTGTATACAAAAAATACATATCAAGAATTACAGTACAATTAAGAGCAAGACACAAAATACAATGATTTCAGTCCTAATAAGAGCAAATACAAAACACAGTATGATTTGATATTGGGGCCTTCAAGAGTAGGTAACAGTGTTGATAGTTACATCAGGGTTAGATACAAGTGCAAGTGAAATACAAAGTACCGTATTACTTCAATTTGGCGCCGCCCTTGAATTAAAGACGCCCTCATATTGATGCCACAGTCATATATCAGCTTTATAATAGAGACCACCCTCGAATAAACGCAGCTATCAATACAGAAACATTAAGGTGTTTTTTTCTCCCCCTACTAAAAAAACACACTCAGTAAACAAATAAACGCGCAACACTGACTATGTACATGTAACACCCCTGAAGAGACGGGAGCATCAATCTAGCGTGTAAATTACAAACTAATGTACACACACACAGTAAGCACATTTTATTTTATGGTAGTGCTGTTCTGAAAAAAAATACAAGACAAACTACATACAGAACAGCAGTCCTTCTGAAGTTCTTACAGGTGGTTTTGTTTTTACTTCAATTGTAATTCTCGTACTCAATCCCATACAAATAAAAACAATGTGCTTACTATCTATGAGAAGATTTAGTTTTGGTTTCTCTTGCAGAGATATTACAAACAAGCAAAAAAAAAAAAAAAAAAAAAAAAAAAAAAAGAGTAGGATATATTGTAGTTTTTACAGAAATCAAGCTGATATTCTGAGGTAATTTTTGGTGCAGGAAAACATCTACATTATACTCTTGAATTTAACTGCCACACCAGCATTGTCCTGCCCCTTAACAACCAATACACACTGCTGATTCGCCGATACAGTACTCCCCTGAACTTCCAACTCCCACCTAATAGGCTCTCGGTAACTGTCACCGATAAATGTACTGTAGTCAAAGTAGCTTACCCACACACGCTGCTACATCCAGGTAGCCTACTGTATTACAGAAAAT
This sequence comes from Polyodon spathula, assembly GCF_017654505.1. Classification (NCBI taxonomy): domain Eukaryota; kingdom Metazoa; phylum Chordata; class Actinopteri; order Acipenseriformes; family Polyodontidae; genus Polyodon; species Polyodon spathula. The sequence goes on from NC_054537.1 coordinate 80,114,705, forward strand.
AAGCAACCGCGATACTTCTAAAACATCATAAATCATGTAATAAAATATGGCAGTGTTGGAAAATCGTAGTGTTATTAATAAAGGCCGCCCTCTTTTAAGCGCTGCAGTCATTTTGATCAATTTAAAATAAACGCTGCAGCGCCAAATTTAAGTAATATGGTACTACAGATTGGGTTACGTGCAGGACTAAATACAGTAAAATAGGGAGCAGATAAGTGCAAGTTAAGGTTCATTAAAGGCAGAGTGCTATATTGTCCAGAAGGGAAGTGTTGAGTTTTACTGGTGTTGTCTGAAGAGGTGTGTCTTGAGGAGGCGCCGGAAGGTGGTCAGGGACTGGGCAGTCCTGACATTCCATAGGAAGGTCGTTCCACCACTGTGTGGCGAGGGTGGAGAAGGAACAGGCTCTGGAGGCAGGGGAGCGTAGAGGATGCTCAGCCAGTCTTTTAGTGCAGGTGGAGCGGAGAGGTTGAGGAGAGATGAGGGTCTGGAGGTAGCTGGGTGCAGTCTGGTCGAGGCATCTGTAGGCGAGTGCAAGAGTCTTGAGCTGGATGTGAGCAGTGATTGGGAGCCAGTGGAGTGAGCGGAGCAGTGGAGTAGCACGGCTGGCCAAGTGAGCGGTCTAGTAGTCCAGGTGGGAGATTATCAGGGTCTGAACGAGGAGTTGCGTGGAGTAGTTGGTGAGGAAGGGTTGGATTCTTCGCATGTTGCTCAGGAAGAAACAACAGGTGTAATTGTGTTATTAAAGGATTAATATTACCTCTTTCAAAATATAAAGATAAGCCTCTTCTTATAGGAGTTACGTTTTATAATAATGTTTTGGAATTAAATAAACCCAGTCTGGTTTAGATATTGTGTCAATGAAAGCAGTGGATGTGTTCATCTTTTCCTGCTTAAGTATTAACTAGCATCGGATTTGCTGGTAGCATCCTGACTACCAGTGAATCAATTTTGAAAATGCTTAAGAACAGGCCCTCTGTGTATTGTAAACAAAAAATGTGCTGCCTTGGATCCAGCAGGTCGACGAGCTTGTATTCCTGACAAACAACATACACATAAATTGTGCACACTGACTGACTGTATGTAGTTTGTACTATTTTGGAGTTTAAAAATGAACTGTTAAACCTGTCCGTAATGCTGTTTTTATTTAGTTTTTTTTACAGTATATTTTTCCTACCAGGCTGCGCGCTCCGTCTGCGTTTCCTGATAGATGACCACATGTAGCCAATGCAAGTACAATCAGTGCTGCCCAAAGATGATAAAACATTTTATGCCAGTGTCACTGGAAATAAGTTAGAGTTTGCCTTTGTGAGCCTTTCTGCACACGCGCGAATTTAAAGAATATTGAAGTCGGTAAACTGTAATTCAGAAAATTGTTTTACTTTTAAAAATGTTGTCAGGATCGTTATTAAAGCTAATGTATATGTGGTTAAAATCGAAAACACATTGTTATAATATTAATAACACTTTTTATTGTATCATGTTGTATTTTATTTAATAATAACAGTTAACTTTAAGCTACCACAAAGACGTGGTTGTGCGATTTATTTTTATATGCATTATATTTGTGTTAAATCATTATAACAACACTTTTTAAATAATATGACAAGATCTATTATTTAATATTCCCAGTTTAAACCATCATCAGAGTTGTCATTTTAAGTTTGTAATCACCAGATATTTACATTATAGGTTTTCTTTGTACAGATATTACCGAGAGAGAAATAGATACGATATTCTGTATATTGGTTACGACATATCAGAAACAATTAAGCATTAAGATTTATTTTTATGTACAAAAAACAAAACCAGACCGCATTACAAGCATCGATCTGTAAGTACTGCACTCTAATTTATCATTCATAATACAGGTGTGTGTGTATATATATACACATCCGTATATATGAAATCTGCGTGTGTTCGCATGATCATATGACAGTATGTATAGGAAGCCAGTCGTTTTGTGCGTTTCTCAAATGATCTACCTATATATCTCTTAAAACACCATATTTCACTAAAAAGTATACATTTTCTGTATATATTAAAACAGGTTTAGCTATTCTCACTTAGACTTGATTAAAACGTCAAAACAGTATACTCTATATCAATAAAAGTGTTTGTATCCCCATAACATTTATTTAAAAAAAAAAATAAAATACAAAACAACCGAGCATTTTACAGTGAAAATAATAACTTCGTAAACTTAAGCCTACATAGAATAAACGCTTATATTTTCTTATGCCACAGTATGATATGACACAACATTTTTGAAAGGAAATAAACATTTGGCAAGTAGTGATTTTCACTTTGCATAAACAAATTATACTGACAAAATAATGTTTTTAAAATATTTATTTTTGCTAAAAAAAAAAAAAAAAAAAACACACTGCACATCCAAACACAGCGAGCGTTTTACTTTAAATAAAATGTATTTATAAAACTAAAAGCGTACATTTACAATTCGATAAATAAGACGACACGTTACTTTTTTAAATAATGTCTGCAATACACTTCTATAAATGTGATGTCAAACATCACATTTTTAAACAAAAAAATACGATCTGCAATACCAGTTTTCGTTTCTTAAAAAAATACAAATGGCATCTGTAAAATCTTGGGTAAATCACCACAGAACCTTGCCTTTAACATCTAAAATTCGCGCGTGCGCAGAAAGGCTCAAAAAGGCAAACGCTAACTTATTTCACGGCTAACTTATTTCCTGTAACATCGGTACTCCTGCATTTTGTGTACCCAACTAATAGACTGATATTTGGAGGCTTAACTGACAACCCTAGTCTACGTTGTATTTTATACTGGGGGTATTCAGTAGAAGTAAACCTTATTTCATTGTTACTTTATTAACAGTTAAAAATTATTAAGATAGTTGTAAATTCATTCAAAATAAGACATTGTTGATTTTAAGTGGATAGACTTTTTAGTTGGCAGCATTTACCTTCAAGAGCCTTTAAGACAATGTGCTATCCTGACGCCTACTGCCATCCACCCAGAGACATGTATTCATTAAGATGGTAGTTAAAAATTAAAGTTAGACACTTATACTCTATTGGAATATCAAAAGTGCTATTTTGGTGAGGGGGTGGGGTATTTTCCTTTGATGTTCTGTGCACAAATGATATATTTGCAATAAGAAAGTGAATACAACTGCATATGATGCAGATATATACTGAATATGCAAAAGGGTCTCTGTTCAATCATCTATTGAAAATTAACTTAAGTATAGTGCTCCCTCGCTATAACGCGGGTCTCAAGGGACACACAATATGAGCGTTATAAACAGGGGAGAGAGGGGTGGGGGGCTCCGCAGGGCACAACACACATCTGACTAAAATACAAAAGTAAACAACTCCCTCTCTATAATGCACATACAATGAATCAAAAATGTAACTTTCCATGAATTAAGCATGCATAAAGCATCATGTAATCAAAATTACATTTTTAAAAATAAATAAATTAATAAAAATAAAAATTCAGACAGGAGTCCCAGATTACAGTAATTTTATTTTTATACTATACGTCACTATTACATTATGTTCTCGTAAAACCCCTTTAGGATTATTGTATCGTTAGCTGTAACTCCACAAGGACAATAATATTGCTGATTTCACTGTATTTGCAACTCCAAGTTCTATATCAGTCTGTAAACATTTAGTCTACATACTAACAAAGTTATAGCACTATAAGCAAAAACATTGAGGAAAAAATGATGCCCTGTATTTCTTTAACATTCAGCATATATACTTTTTTGTTTGATTACAGAATATTACATTTGCCCTTTTTTTTCTTTTAGACTGTAGCAGCAAGCTTTCTTAAGACAGATAACATTTTTAGAACTAGACAAAGAAAAAGTACTGTACAGCTACTTCTAATGATGCCCAAGTACTTACTGGGCTTCATTTTCTAAAAACTTCTAGATTAAAGTGCTATAAGCAACCCACAAATCCACAGTTTTTATATATAGGAACAAATCTACTATTTTAACATAACTGTACAAGGTAATATACATTATATATCTGAAACAAGCTGAAATGTCAGCACAAAAAAAGGTCTGTCCCACATAACAGCAGTATACTTTGTAAAACATAATTTTCGGTGTTTTATCCTGACGTTTATAGTCTCCATTAAGAATTCAACTAATACCTGTCAAGCCATTCATACATCTCAATCACAACTGAGAAACGTGTGAATAGTAACACTGATTTAATTTACATGTTTTTTTTCTTTGACACAACTAAATGGACTTTTAAACTAACCAAGCCTTAATCTGTCATTTACAAGAATGTACAAACGGGATTGCAACATGTCAATAATAGACTAATCTTTATTAAAACTAATGAAAAAAAAGTATTTTATGATGCTTAATTGTACTTACACTAATAAAGACGAGTCACTTCTGCTTTGAAATAAAAAAAGTAAGACTTATGATTTAAAAGCCCTTAAGAAAAAAAAAAAAAAACCTGTAAATGAAATCAATTTTACTATTAACACGTTTCTCAGTTGTGATTGAGATACTCAAATGTCTTAACAGGTATCAATTGAATTTTTATAAGAGTAAGACAAGTCTGAGTAAAAGACCAAAAATCAGAAGCCCTAAATATAACAAACCATGTAACCAGGCTTTACTATTAATACACAGAAATACCTTGGCATTCTAAACAGTCACTTCAAGCTATAACATGTCTGTCTAAAAGAATGACAGTAACTATTGCACTACAATTAACCTGGAATTTATTTTTTATTTTTTTGGAGGTCACATGACAGCAATTTGCATATTCCACAAATCTATTGTAACACATTGCTGTCTACTTATACACACATTTTCTGTAAGGCTAGTGCTAGCTGAACTGACACATACACCCACTTGACAGAACATTACAACTATTGGTATTAGGATATTTGCTATGTGCTACGCTGCTGAATGGCAGAAGAACTATAATACAGTACTGTAGTTACTTCATTCAAGGAAGAATTGTTGGTATGGAAAGTTTGCTTAGTTTCTTCTAAATGATGGTTTTCTAACAGTAACAGATCCTGCTCTTTATTGTCATATGCTGATGAACCCTATTATGATGATATCAAGCTTTCCAGTCCTTTCCTATTTGTAAAATGAGTGCATTCTTAGATCTTCATTTAGCCCTCAAATCAAAAAAGTGTTATCTTATCCGGGAAGAACTGTATATTCTTCTCTTGCAAGCTTCTCAGATGGCTATCATCTAAAATTGAATTCAGCTCATTAATGTTCTTTCTTCAGTACACAGGTCTAGGACTTATTTTTTTCTGTCTCAAACCTGTACTACCTTCATCAGCACTTGTAAAAGTGGCCAACTGGAAATCTCTTCTAAATCTTAACAAATAAGGTCAACAGAAACGAAACATAGGTTATAAGACATTCAAAATGTAATTATTTGCTTTTTTGACAGTTACACACCAAAGTGCCTAAAATAAAATAGTTCTGTACTGAATGAGTTGTTCACAGAAAAAAAGATAACAAATGTACTTTAAAGCAAGCTTTTTAATGATGTAGTCAGGTCTGGGACACAGCTACTTCAGGAATGATTTGTTTCATTATGGCAATCTGTGGGCTGTTTCATTCAAAAGACCAGATTTCAATATCTTGCACATAGAAATCTTCCTTCTTTGAGAGTGTATGGTTTCCAAATGTTTTGCATGAATGACTTCTTCCATGATAGAGATCTCCATCCAGCCACAACCCAAACTCTCCCCTAAAAGTATAAACGAAAATGGCACACACTTAGTTTTAATAAAATGAATTTAAATTATTTTATATACAAGTTAGAGATTTAACAATTAATCATGATGGATAACTTATTTATGCAAAAGTGCTACATATGGAAGGTGGTTCTCAGCCCCTCAATTTACAGGCAAACTATCTATACAGCAGAAAGAAAGCCAGACTACTGAAGACAACGTAAATGCAGAAATACATTTGACAAGATCGACTGCTGAACTGCTTAATATTCTGACCACTAGGGGGTGCCAAAGCATGTGTAAAAACAGTACTGTATTGCTGCGACTGTTGAATCAAATGAGCCTCACTAATCATTACTGAAACCCCAACACACACAAAAATGTGTGTTGTATCGGAACAAAAGTTCCCCAAGTGGAACCCTTTGTCAGCTGCAATAATTGAGCTCACGTCAATGATGGAAAGGGTTGCAAATGCATCCCACATACGCAGGACCCGGTGTCATGCGGGTCGCGTGTGCGATTGTACACTCCTTTTGATAAAGCAGGGTTGATCTGGGTGACAGACGCAAGTAAATGCACGTATCAATGCCCCGGAAGCCACTTGTTACAGATGCTGCCATCCAAGCTTCTGTGGATTCAACCGTTTGCTCAAAGGTTGATCAGAGGAAATGTTTCTTCATCCCTGCTGCAATCTGGCTCATGGTGTGTCTCAAGAAACACAAATATGGCTAAACAGAATAAACAGAAACGTTTCTTGCAGAAGTGACTGTAATCGTGTCAGCTCAGGAATGGCAGTCAAGCATTTTGTATCGCTCAACCCGGGTCAGAGTGGGAAGCCGCCCTTACTTACAGGGTTTTGAGGATCTGCGGCATTGACTTACCATGCCCCTGGTGGAATGTGCTGTAAGCTCTTCTGGAGGGTGCAAGTTGGCCAGCTAATAGTCAGTCCTGACTGTGTCTCCTATCCACTTGGACTGCTGCTACTTAGACAGAGCTTGAACATAGGACTTCGCCCCATAGCAGACAAAAAATTGTTCAGACTGCCTCCGACTTTTCATCCTGTCAATGTAGCATGCCAGGGCCCGCACTGGACAGAGTGTATGGAGCTGTCGCTCTCTGTCAGACTGGAAAGGAAATGGATGGAAAGCCTCCAATTCCACAGGTCGTGGGGTCAAACCCATGAGGCAGACACCACACCTGGAAAACACCCCACTACCCATCTTGAAAATGAGTGGACGATGGCCTGGCATTCTGCAGGCATCATTAACCTTGTTGGAAAGTCCCAGATGGCTCAAATGCAGCCATTTAGGGGCCAGACCCAAAGCTGCTGGCTCGATGGGTTGGGATGGCATAAGGTCCCCTGTGCCTGACTAGCAGGGCACAGCGCTTCGGCAGTCTCCACAGCAGGCCGCTCAGGAGCTGCATCAGGGTTGAAAACTCTAGGGCTAATAAAAAGGACGCATGAACATGGCTCTTGTCTTGTCAGTCTTGGCTCAGACAGCAGCTTTGGTATATCTTTTTCAGGTTTTGGGTCATTTCGCATTTGAAAGGGAACCACATTGTGATGCAAATAGTTTTGCTAAAGTCACTTACCCTCCTCCACCAAAAGCTAAAGAGTCCATATCTCCTTTAATAAAGAACATGTTATCTCCTGTCCATTTGAAGACCTGAAAAATAAGTTGTGCCCTTCATTACCTTAACATGTACTGTTACAGACAAAAGTACTGGCACACTACACTTAATATAACATCATTCAAGAAAACATGTTAGTTGATTAATAAGACAAAGACCAAAATACACAATTTCTGGTAGTTTAACAAACAATTTTTTGTTCAGCTCCCCCCCCCCCCAAGCCAAAGGAGGCTGAATGCCTGAGGAAGCTGCACAAATTAATTTTGTTTAAAAAGAAGCACTACTTTAACCCAGGTTTTCCTGAACATTTAAAATCTGTGTTTTGCTACAATTTCAAGGTTAACTTAAAATTTGGCATTTTTCCAATTATAGTTTTAAAGACTTTAAAACCACAACAATATGACTATTGCATTATTGTGCTGTATCCTTGTATCCTTATTTGCCAGACTGAGGGTGTAGCTAGCAAGTGTACACATTCATTAAAACCGTTGAAAACTACAGTTTACAGAGTTACACACACTTCAGATTTACAAACAACCCCCATTCCCAAGGTGTTCATAACTCTGAGGTTCTACTGTAAAACTGGTAATATGAAATACACAATCATCATATTAAAGTCATACAACATAAAACCCTAAACTGCAAATATATAAAGGGTTGGTTATCATGTCTTTTATGACAGCGATGCAATAGATTTGCACTCAACATGACAGACGTTTTTAAAGTCAAAAGATCAGGGGACGTATTCACAAAGCGGACTTAAGTCTAAGACCAAAAAAAGGACTCAAGTCGTTTTTACTGACTTTGTTATGACCAAGTCTTAAGTCCGTTTCACAAAACAATTTTCTGGGGGGTCTTAACTTAGACCAGCGTTTCTGTCCGCGGGCAACATCTTCACTGTATTCCACTCCAGAGAAAGCCGTTGCCTGAGGGACAGATTGATAATTTAGCTTCTTCACTGGGACTTAAGAAAAATCATTATGTCACGTAAATATAAATAACGTCAAATGCATATATTTTATTATAGAATTTTGTAATTTTCTATTAAAAATATATCGTTATAATTTTAACCTGACCTGTTGAATTATTTTACAGTGGTTAAGCTCTCACTGATATCAATCTATCTATCAATCAATCAATCAATCACATGTAATTACAGTGAAATAAAAACAATGCAGAATGTTATGTCATTTCTATATGTATTGTACTTAATGGAATATTTGTTAAAGTATATTTAAAAAATATTTGTTTAAATGTCTATCTTTCTATTTGCTTTTAGATGTGTATCCCTTTAAGAAAGATGTCCTTGGTTTTTAATGAGATGCAAGCATTTTTATAAACAGGATACAGTTTCTGGTAATAATGGAGTAACCAGACAGAGGGGAAAACAGGAAGAAACAGCAGGACACACGAAGGGTACACAGGTTGTAGATTTGTTTTATAGCTGTGGAAAGCTCGAAATATATTTTTGCTAAAAATAAATAAATATAAATAAAATTTAAAAAAATGCTATCGATAAACACAAAACTACAACAACGGAACTGGTATTAATTTGTATGTTTCTACCTCTGCTAATGAAGCCTTCATTCCTCTCAAGCCATGCTTTTGGTGCTGCTTGTTATAAATTAAAGGTAGATTTACAGTCCTAAGTATAGTTATAATGTTAATGGTATGATCTACATTGCAATAACATATTTAATAATGTAATACAAAAAAAACCCCAAAAAACCATCACCTGCAACAAAGCTGGATGGAGATATATCGGTATGTAAAATATTTGTTAGGGTTTCAATTGACAGTCTGTTAAAACAATATCGGCCTCTCAATCATTTCTCATTTGGATGATCATCAGATAAATCATATACTATCACCTGTTCAGCCATGGGAGAAAAAAATAAGAAGTTGTTTCAATGGCAGATCTGGACTAAGCCTCCTCCAGGGTAGTCTTAAAGTTAAGACCTTAAGACCAGAATTTTGTTAATTCCTGAATAAGACTTCAGTCCAAATTGCCGACTTATGGTCAGTCTTAGACTTAAGTCTGCTTTGTGAATACAACCCCAGATAATCAACTTCTTACTGTACAAACAAATGCAACAATTCCTAAAGATAAATCATATTACAGATAACCTTACCTCAAATTCGGGACAAAACGTGAAAAGAAATGTTTCCCCAGTTCCATAAAAACAATCGCTGACTTTGAATGGCTCAGATGCTAGTGCACCAAAGACCTACCGTAAAAATACAAAAATAAATATTTTTAACTGTTGACTTTCAAATTCAATCACATTTTATATACAGTACTATTTACCTTTGGAATTATAACCACAAATAAACGAAACTCCGTGAAAAACTGATATGCTGTTAGCTGAACCTTTTCAGTTTATCTTTTTTTTTTTGTTAACTTGTTTATTTGCATTTTTTGCTCCAGGCTTTACTCTTTAAAAATACCCTGTAGATTTATTTTCAGATTTAAATGAGCAGCTAATCAGGTTTCTACAGTACCATTTAATAGCAGCAGGAATCTACATCAATATATTAAAGCAGTGTTGTCTCACGCCAGACAACACTGCATTCAGTTTAAACGTTGATGATCACGCAGGTTGTTGCTGAAAATGTGTTCACATAATCAAATTGGTTAATTTACACCAGATACAGTATTCTCAGTAGGTCATTGGATGTATTTCTACTTTGATCGCGATCACTTTTTTCCCTGTGCACACGTCCCTTTGGCTGCATCTTTTGCATAATGCAAACCAGTTGTTCAAAAAGCTACCCTTGTATGACAAAAAAATGAAAAACAACACATTCCATATGAATAGTTTTGTGCGAATGTTACAATATGAAATCTACAACATTAAAATAACTGATGCCTAGTTGAGATAATAAAACTCTAGAATTCAAACCTGTCCATGTTTATTTTTTGTCTTGTTACAGTATATTTGTTATGCAATCTGTAAGAAGACTTGGGCATGCTAAGTTAACATGTACTATTGAATCTGCAATAAAACTATTGTAGTGGTTTGCCTGCTAACAGATTTACTCAATAAAACGTACCAGGTATGTAAGTAAAATGCACATCCCCGTCCAAGAAAGAAATACCACATTACATTGCTACTATCATTATAAAAAAAAAAAAAAAAAAAAAAAAAAAAACTTTTAGCAGTTTTCAAATTGATTCTGAAAACCACTGAACAAAATCAGTCAAGAGTCAATGCAATATTAGGCCAAGTACTTTTGCTAAGACATGAGGTGCATCAACTTTCACAAAACTACAACTTGCAGATCTTTTACCTGTCCATCACTGTCTTTTATGACCATCAACACTGGTGTGTCTTGACCCTGCATTGTACGATATAGCGTCTTTATGCTCATGCCATTTCTTGCTGTGCTAAATGCAAGTGTCCATGGATAACCAATTGTTCTCGGAGGAAGATGCTTCACAAGCTATAAAGCAAGCAGATAAACAGATTATGGAAATAATACATCTCAGACATTCTAACATCTGGCACAGCCTCTTAACTAAGAATGCCTAAAAAAGTTTGTGGTACCAATGCAAAAGAAAAACCTGTCAAGGAGTTGGGAACCAATGAAATGCTTCTGTTTTAAAATGCTGGATTGAAGCTACCAATGTTGTGAATTTTACCAAGAACAAGTAGCAGAATTGTGAGGAAGGTTAATAACAAGCCAAGATTGACTGCCAAAGATATTCAAAGCGAACTGGCGGCAAACCAATTCAAAATAAAAACCTGAAAAGTTGGATAAGTATTCACCCCTTTTGCTATGACACTTCTAAATAAGCTCAGATGCAACCAATTGCATTCAGAATTCACACAATAAGTTAAATGGAGTCTATCTGTGTGCAATAAAAGTGGTTCACATGATTTCAGATTAAATACACCTGTCTGTAAGGCACAGATCAGGGGAGGGGTATAAAAAAGGTTTCAAAAGGCACTGAATATCCTTTGGATCACAGTCATGTCGATCATTAAGAAGTGGAAGGCATACGGCACCACCCAGAATCTGCTTCGAGCAGGCCATCCTCCCAAACCGAGCAGCCGGGTAAGAAGGGCATTGGTCTGAGAAGCCACCAAGAGGTCAATGACAACTCTGAAAGACCTATAGCATTCCATGGCTGAGATGGGAGAAACTGTCCATGTGTCAACAATAGCTGAGGTATTCCACAAATCTGGCCCTTATGGAAGAGTGGCAAGAAGGAAGCCATTTCTGAAAAAATGCCCATGTAAAATCCTGCTTGGAATTTGCAAAAAGGCATGTGGGAGACTCTGGAAAAAAGATTCTGTGGTCCGATGAAACAGAAATTCAACTATTTGGCCTAAATTACGTCTAGCGCAAGCCCAACACTGCACATCACCCAGTCAACATCATCCCTACTGTGAAGCATGGTGGTGGCAGCATCAAGCTATGGGGATGCTTTTCACCAGTAGGGACTGGGAAGCTTGTCAGGGTAGAGGGCAAAATGGATGGAGCTAAATAGAGGCAAATCCTTGAGGAAAACCTGCTTCAGTCTGCAAAAGACCTGAGACTGGGACAGAGATTCACCTTTCAGCAAACGTGACAGGATGACAGAGTGTTGAGGCTCAGAGACAGATTAAAGTCAAAATAAAGTTATTTTATTAAACAAAAGTAATCAAATAAACAGACACAAGGGCCAACAGAAAAAAGGTTCAAAAATAAATAATCAAAATGAACTTACAAAAGCAGTCCCGGTTCTTCCTTTAATTTAACCACAAAATATTCCAACATAAAAAAACAAACTTTCAAACAAAAGACCACACCCAAATAGAACGAACGAACACGCGCGCGCGCGCGCGCACACACACACACACACTACTCTGCCAGCCAGGATCTCTCCCCTGGCTTTCATCCCCTGTGGCAGGAGCCCAATTAATCAATAATTATTCAATTAGGGCTCCAGCCACATTCTCACATGTTTTCCTGGGAGGGAGAAATTTAACCCCCTCCCTGCCAGTTCCAAACTTGTTCATATAGACACGGAGTTCCCCGTCACAGCAGGACAATGACCCCAAGCACTGGAGTGGCTTAAAAACAAGAAAATGTCTAACAGTGGCCCAATCAAAGCCCGAATCCGATTTAGAATCTGTGGCAAGACTTGATGACTGCTGTCCACCAACGATCCCCATCCAACTTGACAGAGCTTGACCAATTTTGCCAAGAATGGGTGAATATTGTACAATCCAGATGTACAAACCTGGTAGAGACTTACCCCAAAAGACTCACAGCTGTAATTGCTGCTAAAGGTGGTTCTACCAAGTATTGACTCAGGGGGGTGAATACTTATCTAACCAAGACATTTCAGTTTTTTTTTTTCATTAACTGTTTCACAATAAAAATTCTTTTGCCTCGTCAAAGTATTGAGTAGGTTCTGCAAATTAGAGGAAAAAAAAAAATCCCATTAAAATGCATCAAGATTTCAGGTTGTAACACAACAAACTGTGAAAACGTCCAAGGGGGGTAAATACTTACTACAGGCACGGTACTTATGTATTCATACAGTATACAAACACCAAACCACCAACAAGTAATGGACTTACAGAAAATAATACAAAAAACTTACTTTCTCAATCTGCCTGGGCTGAAGCAGTTCACTTGGTTCACTTAGATTTGGTTTGAAAGTGTCTGGTTCTAAATCAGTCTTGATGGCTGGACCTTGTTTTGAATTCACATCGTTGTTTGTTGTTATCTAACAAAACAAACAAGTCATTAGACTTATATAAAACACCCTTTCTACTGAGAACATACCGGGTTACAGGAATGCAAGTACAACATTAAAGCACCATTTACTGCTTCAATACAATTGCATCCTTGTCGACCAACACCACAGCTGAGCTCTAAGCTCAATAACTAAACCTGAGCAATGTCACAACACAGATCTATTATTGTTGCCATTACACTTTTCTACAATGTTGAATTATCAGTTGACATTATGAACATTTCAAATTTTTTAAATTATGGCTCCAGACAGGGGTATTTCTTTGTTAGTACAGAAAAATATTTTTTATCAAGACTCTCCAGCAATCCAAACTAAAGAACCAGGAAAGCTAAAAGGGTTCAAACTTCAGACAAACCCATACAAATTTGCTGTTTTTTGACGCGACATTTTAACCTGTAGGGTCTACAAGTTTGTCCGCAATGCGGTTCCTAGTTGGGTGTCCTGGAACGATTCCATAATGGTTGTGCAGTGGTTGTGAAAGGGTAGCCTTTAATTTCCTTATTTAATGATCTTGTGTGGTTAACCTGTTTCTGTGAACTGTCGGTGTTGGTTACCTATGGTGGCGTGTGTGTGGTGGGTTGTTCTGTGTGTTTACACATGTTTTTTTGGTGATTTTGTTTGCTTTGAACTTCATGTTGTTGTTTGGTTATTTGCACAAACAAACTGTGAGTTTTTAAGTTGGTAAAATGGGTTGTAGCTGAGAAATGGTGCAGGTGTGGTTTAACACAACAACCACCACCACCCACCCCTGGCTGTGAATGTGTTTGGTTGACGTTGTAGTGGTATGTCTTGTAGTTACAGACGGTGGTGTTGACCTTTGGTTGGTTTTGGTTGGCAGTACTATTGTTGTGTGTTCAAACTTGTTTTTGGTTGTCTGCGTGGTTGTTTTGTTTTGGTGGACCCCAAGGGTGCATTCACTGTGTCATATGGGGTCAACTCCCTGTAAACCGTAGTGGTTTTGGTGGTGGGGGTTGGGGTTTTCAGGTGTTTTGTGGTGAAAAATTTCATTTGGGTTTACATCGGGGTTTGTCGTGGGATTGGACAGTGTTTAGTTTGGGGAATGCATAGAAATTCGACAGGGGTATTTCTTTGTTAGTACAGAAAAATATTTTTTATCAAGACTCTCCAGCAATCCAAACTAAAGAACCAGGAAAGCTAAAAGGGTTCTTCAAACAAATGCAATTATCCAAGAAGAGAATATTTTTTACTTTATATATTTGTTGTACATTTGAATATTTAAAATAAAAGCCAGTCAAACTGACAGAACATATTGGCTAAAATGATTTGTTCATTCACACCAATTAGCTTTTTTTTTTTTTTTTTTTTACTTCTTAAAAGTTATCTTTGACATTTGTTTAATTTCCACCTTTCTACCTACTGTAAGATCACAGCACTCCACAGAACTAATCTACTACTGCCGTGTAAACCAATAGCATTTTGGAGGATTCTACTGTTAGTACTGCAGGTAAAGGGTATCAGCTGAAGAAAAAACAGAATTATCAATTGACTATGAATCAAATTTTAAATTAATCAAATAATAAAACAGGTAATGTGAAAAAGTTATCTGGTTACTGTACTAGTTTTATACTTTAGGTAATACGTGCTTAGGAAAGTTCGAACGCACTCAAGTCATATACGACTTGAATGGTTACCTGTATTGTCTTCAGTCGATGCTAACCCACAACAAAGCAAAACAAAAAACACACTTCCTCCCGACCCCCCCCCCCCCCCCCCCCTTTGAAATGAAAAATAAATCTGAAAGGAGGTCCTCATCACCACAGAAGCTGCTGTAATGGAGCATAGTTTATGAGGCATTACTAAGGAGGCAGACAGAAAATTCCTCATTTGTTTGAAACAAGATAACGAAACAGTATAGTACAAAGTAGATTTCTTTAACCATATCAATGACCCCTCGAAATAGAAATGTATGAAATCATAACTGAACGTGTAACTTGGGGCAGACTAATAATAAAACACACACATATCAAGAACTGGGCATTGCTATAGTTAAAATGTTCCAAACACTACAGCATATCACAGCAATTTTACAAACTCTTCAGGAAATGAAAGAATTTTCTGCAGAAATGTTTTGTAGTGAAGAAGCCACTGACAAACCCATTGGATGTGGGATTTGCCCCAGACAAGAACACTACAATGTACTGGAGTCTCTGGAGAATGGGTTTAACTACTGAAGGGGGCACCTTGAGACGTTTGCAGAGTGAGCGGAGTTCTTCAGTATTTAGAGCATCGATCCTGCGGTGATACTCAGCCACTGACACTACCTGAATACAGAGACAGGAAGAAATAATGCTGCTGATAACTGAGAAAGTAGAAAGGAGAAAGTAAAGGATGGATAAACAAAAGTTTGAAAAGAATGGACAGCAAAGGAGGGAGTGTCCACACCTGTGAATCCATCACTTCGCCACCTCAAGTCTATGCTTAACTGTTTTGTTCTGCAGCCAGTACCCCAACCTTAATATTTTAAGATCCAGGGACAAACCGAAATACAATCCAGACTAATTTATGTAAACCAGTGGGGGAAAAAAATAAACAAGAAAAGGTCATTGGTATTTTCACTTTCACCGAAGATACAATCATTCTGGTAAATCTGAATGGCCCACTGTGAAAAAAAATCTTTCTTCAATGTACAGTATAAATTAAATATTAAATTATAAAATATAGTATTTAAAAACACCTCTTCTAGGTAGGGTTAAAGGTTTATTTTGAAATCACAGAAAAGGCTTATTATCAAAGTATGTTTTTGGCCATCAATGCAATCAGTAATGATAGCTGCATGCCATCAACGGTACAGTATAATTTAATCACATCT
Source organism: Polyodon spathula (assembly GCF_017654505.1). Taxonomy (NCBI): domain Eukaryota; kingdom Metazoa; phylum Chordata; class Actinopteri; order Acipenseriformes; family Polyodontidae; genus Polyodon; species Polyodon spathula. The sequence continues at coordinate 80,130,643 of NC_054537.1, forward strand.
TCATAAGTGCAAGTCTTATGTTGGAAGTTTGTACATTACATTTTTTTTTTCTTTTTTTCATCTTGATATGAGGGTCAGTCTCCAATACATGGTACCAAAAGTTACTTAATTGCATTTATTTATTTAGTTATCAACTGGGCAAGGTATACATTTATACTTTTAAGTATACATTTTCAATTGACACAGTTTTATTCAAGGACCACCCTACTATTCGTATGTAACTGACACCAAAAAGTGGGTGCTTTTTATATTTAGCATGACACTTAGTTATAAAAGACTGCACAATATGTCCTTTTGAAGACTTTTATGGATTGCTTACTTACATTTATCTAAATATAATGTAAATTATGTTTTAAATCCTGAAATATTCAATGCATGGAACTGTCTCAATATTTACCTCATTCGACATTGTGTTATTATACAGAAATCCAACTGGAACTTACTCATTTTTGGTTCTAAGACATCACAAGTAATGATTCTACCTTTATGATGTCATTTTATTGTCCTAACATTTACCTGTCTTGAAAGATGTATGTTTATATTAAATGTGTGTGTAACATGGACACCATGGTGTCTGTTACAAGCAAAACTTCACATGTAACATTGTATTATGAAGGACATTTCAGAAAATAGTACAGACTGCATATTAAAACAAGCAATAAGCTTCATTTATATATTTGCAGTTATTTAGTGTGACACCCAGAACCAGAAATTCCCGATCTGTACAGTCTCTCTTTTAAACAGCAAAAAATGTTCATTTAAATCTTTACATATCATGCACTTACATTCCCTGTGTAGGTCTTGTGTGCAGTCTTGAAGAAGCAGAGATTGCCTCAAGCACCTATTTTCAGAAGGCTGTTTGCATGCATTACATGATACTGCACAGTTTCTAGGTCACCATCTGGAGACTGAAATTCTCTTCACCTGAAGACACTGGTGGCAAGGCATGTCAGTCATTAGGGAAGCAGATATCTGGTTCACGTCAAGAAAGAAGAAATGGAGCGAATTTCAGTCTCCAGGTAAAATGACCTACGAAGTGCATTAATATAGGTTTCTGGTACCAGATAGATTTAAAAAAAAAAAAAAAATTTAAATGAAAAACATGCTTGCCACAATTTGTGTTTTTTTCAAAACAATGCATGGGAGAACTACAAAAGGGAACCGAAGTGCAGACAGACCAACAAACAACTCCCCCCCCCCCCCCCCCCCCCCACACCAAAAATCCATAGCTTAAAATTAGGTCACATGTTCAAGTTGAATGCAGGACCTTTTTTGTGTCATTTTTAAAAACCAGCAAACGAGCACATTTTTCATTTAAATGCTAGATATATACAGACTGCATGTATGGTCCAGTTATGGTTTTGCTTATTAATAAACCTATTTGTATGCCACTTGCATAATTGGAAAGAAAATGTCTGGGTGCTGCTAAATGCACCACCTGCAAGCCACTCGGGCATTGCTTTTCTTCTGGATGTCTTTGTAGTTATAACAACGGATACTGCTGCATTTCAAATAAAATTTGCCGTCGTCCATGATTAACTTGTTTTGATGCGTGACGTGTTTTGAGGCGTGTGTGTGACGTGTGTCTGGTTCCGATTGGTTCGTTTCATTCCAATCACGCAAAAAAAAAACAAACAAAAAAAAAAAACACACAGGTTCTATTTTAGCGACACAAAATTCTCTCAAAGGGACGTCGCTCACTGCTGGTGTGGATACTCCCATTTGACGGGAGTGACTTCTAAATTATTCGCTGGCGTTCAGAGTGGATCCGACTTAACTAACAGATGCGAGCTCTGCTTTTGTCTTGGGTACCCTGCAACCAACTTACATATAAAGTATTTATTATGATGACTGATTAATTTTGTCAATAGAAAGTGAACACATGCGTTTACGGAAAGGATTCCCAAATGTTGTCTTTGTCAGTCCCAAACTGATGTGACATAAAATGATATAGTGATTCTGATTTCCGGATTATCTCCGATTTCTACCCCCATCCGAAACTTCTTTTTTAAAAAAAATCCACCTACTAAACTGGACTTGCTTAAAAATACGAACGATCTGGAAGAGAGAGGAATCCACAGCAGCGAGAGCATAGCACAGGGGCAATTAAGAGACAGAGAAAAGTAAAGATGCAGGTAAACAATCTGAGAAACAACATTACCTATGTTTTGAATGGCTTTGTTATTCATTTTGACAGTTTGATATGAAAGGTCTTTTTTAGTTGAACCTACTACATGGGAAAAATCAATGATGCGTCTGGAAATTGGTAGAAAACAGCAGCGAATGTAGCTTAAACTGGTATTAATGCCATTCCATAATGGCCAGAAAACACAGTACAGCGTCCCTTCAGTAAACTACACTACGTTCGAACACCAGAATGTAAAATGTCTCCAAATACACTACAACAGCAAATGGTTATTTATTTTAATGGGCATCTATAACCTAATGAATGTAGTACAACAGTTGTTTTATTTTGTTGTTGAACAACCAAAAAGACAATACAAACTGGTGGTAAAACCAGCATTTTTCAAGATGTTAAAGTACCCAGCTGTACATACTTTGTTGGGGTTAAGCTTTTTTTTTTTTTTATCTAATGCCTGAACAAAACCTGACTTCTATTCGAATGTTTGTTCTTTCTTGATTATATTTAGAAAAATGTATCCGATTTTCAAATGATTTAGTCATCAAAAAATTATACCCTATTAAAAAAACTGAAAAATCATTTTACCCGAAAATCAGAACCCCTAATTATATAAAACAAAAAAATACATTTGTTAAATCAGATTATTCTGCCTATTTTTATAACTGTGGTGCCATTCAGCAGAATGAATATAAGGGGTACTTCAGCTGAAATGCTTCAAGACAGGTTTCTTTTCATGATGTGCACAAATAAAAATACATTTATTTGTGTGTGTGTATAACAAATATTTGAAAACTTTTACCTTAATAAACGTGAACATCGTTTATGGTGACTAACCCATGAGCATGAAGCTCTCTTAGTAGCAAGCAGCAATGGTATTTTTTTTTTTTGTAGCAGCTTGCTGTAGGTTAACCGTCAATGTCCATACAGTAATTGTACTGAAATATTAGTTAAGGTTGACACACAAATTTGAAGATTTTCTCAAAACACCTTTATTTTACATAATGCAGTCTTGTTAGTTATGGCCTGGGAGTTTGCTAAGAATTTATTTAAAATATTTGACTGGTGAATGCTTTCCAATTTAAATTGAGATTTTTGCAAGTGCTATGCCAATGATATGTCCATATTGTCAGTTCTGTGTATAATGTGTATGCAGCAGCATCGCCAAAATGAGAGTGAAACCATATTGTATGATGAAGAAAACCAACTATCTTACCATTTTTCTTAAACTTCATGCCAATACAATATGTTTTTTTAAACGCTGACATCACAGAACTGGGGACTGTAATGTATGCTCACAACACTACATTTCACTTTAAACATACATTTATTTTCAGCATGTCTCTCACAGTAAGCATTCCTGTGTCACTGTCACAGTACTGTATGTGTGTCGCAGTGTTCTGTACAACAGACCAGTGAAACAATTTCAGGCACACCTTTCCTGCCTATATTTGCTGTACAGAGATATTGCACGCACACACAAATTGTTGTATAAAAACAGATTTAAAATAATAATAAAAACAAACTACCCTAGTTTTCTTGCCGGCACTGAAACTTGCGAGACAGTAACTAGTAACAGAGACAGCCAGTTCCACCTAATCTCCAACAAGCATTAATGAACCACTCATTCGCTTGTCTTTTCCACAGGTAAGAAGATATTTTCCTGTGACATCTCATGAAAATAGACGGGAATTTCATGAAAATAGCCAATGGATTTTTCCCAGCTTTTATCTACATGCCTGTAATTAGCGAATCATTTTTATCACTGAAAAATAGGTTTTGTGGTCATTATATATATATATATATATATATATATATATATATATATATATATATATATATATATATATATATATATATATATATATATACACACACACACACACACACACACACACACACACACACACACACACACACACACACACACACTCTATATCTATATATATATATATATATATATATATATATATATATATATATATATATATATATATATACACTCATTTTTGATGATTACTTTGTTTTAAAAAATATCAAAGTTTGCTTACAAAATATCAGTACCTTTCTGCAGTGCAAAAGTATTGATTAAAAGGGTAGTTGATATACCGGATGCAAAATAGACTTCTGCGTCTCAAAGCACCATTGTTTACATTAGCTTGATATGAGCATGTCTGTTTTAAATGTTTAAAAGTGCATTCTTAGCCATGTGATTATAATTCACAGTAACAAATGCATAGCACCACTGCTGAGTGTGCACAAAATCAAGTTTTTGTTTTCTGTACATGGTACTAACCAGATGACTAACAAAGAAAACAGAGAAGAAAAAGACTTGCTGGTTTTTTTTTTGTTTGTTTCTAGTCATTATTTAGCATCATATTTTGTGAAAAAACAAAAACCATGGCCATAGGTGTACTAAAAGGAGTAGTTCAAAGATACATTAATAGTGTAACTGACCTGATACTACCAGTTTCCTAGCAATGACAATTCAGTAATCCAGCATTATCACACTGTAATAACTAGTCTCTAGCCAGCAGTATCAAAAGAAACACTATTTACCAGACACTTGGGGGGGAAAAAAAAAAAAAAAAAAAAAAAACATGCCCAGTGTTTTTTTTAGATACTAAGAAACTTGTCATTTTGACTGCGAAAGGGTAAATTAAAAGTGAGAAACCTTGGGCCATGCATTAACCCTTTTAATATATTTTTGTTGCATTATACAATTTTGAAACAATATTCCAACGTAAGTATCAACAATATTACAATTTACTTTAAATTTAAACAAGACATTTACTGTGGCTCTATCTCCGATTTTGAATCATCCTCTGATCCTATGCAGCCCTGTCGGTTGTTATCATAGATATAGACTGCATGTTAACTGGTGGCCTGTATAAAACTGCTTTATACTACTGTATAAAACACTGGCATCTGCACTGCCTTCAAATTGCAACCATCTTTAGGGCTACTAATTGTTCCATTCTTGGGTATACCAAATTTTGTTATTATTTATCAGTTTCAAAAAGCTTGAGATGATTTCTGAAATGGTCGTCTTTTAAAAGTGAAATAAACAAAAACGGTCAAAGTGTAATTATTGTGATTTTTATTTATGTTTACCAGAGTATTTATACTTCTGAATAATGCAGGAAGATTGTGCTTCATTGATTTTAGTATTCAATTATATGAGAAGTTCAAAACTGTAAAAGTTCATGAGCAGCACTCTATAGAGGTAGAGACGCCTGCTTCACCCACCCTGTACCAGTAGACTCGCTGGTGCCCGAGCGAGTAATGTGAAGTACATTTTTACAGAGGGAAATCAATCAGAGAATCAGCTGCAAGACAGACACACATATGCTTATATTAATGCTTTGTAAGAATGGTCTCAAAATAATAGGTTTACCTTGAGAGGTTGATACTTATGATAATAACATGCAAAAGTTAGTAAACTCAGTGCATTGCCAGTTACTGCAAAAAATGCATGCATTTTAGCCATGGAGGGAACGCTGAACATACCACAATAAAATATAAAATAAATTGCATTGACAAAAATAAATCATTGTAGGAGATGTGGTCTAGTGGTTAAAGTCCAGGGCTTGTAACCAGAATGTCACCGGTTCAAATCCCACCTCTAAAACTGACTGACTCGCAGCGTGACCCAGAGCAAGTCACTTAACCTCCTTGTGCTCCATCCTGCGGATGAGATGTTAAATCAATGTCCTATTGTAAGTGACTCTGCATATAATGCACAGTTCACAGCCTACCTCTGTGAAGCGTTTTGTGACGGCTGTCCACTATGAAAGGCACTATATAAAAAAATATATTATTATTATTATTATAAACCATTTCCATATCAATACGTAATCACAGTGTTTATTATCCCCTTGTTCTCAAGATACAAACATGGTGTCTCCAAGTATTTTTTCTCTCCAGGGAAAACAGATCTGTATGGACTTCAGGAACTGTTTTAATACCACACATTTCTGAGTGAAACCTCAGCAGTTCAAATGGGAATTAAAATTGAAATCAAAATGACAAGAAATACAACCATAAGGAATCATAAAAAAATGTATATTCTTAAAACATCCACCTCTCAACACAAATCACAATACAAGCCCATATTTCTATGAACATACTGTGTGCAAATATTATTATTATTTTTTTATCACTGATTAAGTTATATACTGAAACATTTCTAGAAAATTAATAAGAATTACCAGGCAGTATAAAACAAGCTTTCCAGCAGATATTATATTATATGCCTACCAGGCAGTGAGAGATATTAACAAATAGCCCAGAAACAACCATCCTCATAATATTGACTTCAGCCTACAGAACATCTTTAACTGAGGAGAAAAAAAGGAAAGATATGACAAGTCCTGCAATTTCAAATACAACTCAGACATTCTTCAGAACTGTAAATCCACAGACATACCTCACACATATGTCCCCCCTAGTCACATACAGTACTGTACAGCTATGGCCAAAAACCAAAAGTTGTGCATCACCTAGAATTTTATAATTGGAGACATTATTTAAAAATAATAAATGTATATATGTGTGTGACAGTTTTTCATTAAGTATATGGAAAACTATAAAGCGGTACGCAATTCAATATGTTGTTAACATAACATTATTTCACCAGGTTTCATTCGACTTTACGAAGCAACATTAATTATAGGGTGATGCAAAGCTTAGTAATAGCTGCACCGTTTGAATCACACTATTATATATAACCCTTTTCAAGCATACAAAAATCCACCGTATTGCACATGTTGCATGTTTACAACCAAACGGACAGTAAGATGAAGATGGCTGGTAATTGTTTTATACAGTAGTGACATTACACAGAAATTACAATTTATGTTCACATTTGTTAACTCTTACGCTTCTTCTCAATCGGTGAGTGCGTGTAATTACTGTCACCGTGCATACATGTATGATATATCATACAGCAGGGGATCAATGTGAATGCAACCGTGGTATTATTACTTTAGTGATGCCACACAAACTGCTTAAGCAATGTACACATCGACGCTACAAGCTTCCCAAGCTGGTCTGAAAACACTCACTCGCCGTCCTAACAGAAACTGCATCGTGTCTGTAGAGACTGTAACTATGTAAATATGTCAATGTAAACATTACCACAGTATACGTATATTTTGCCATCAGTTGTTTTCTTTCTTTCAGCCGCCTGGAAGGGAACATTTCCCTTTCAAAATATTAATAAAATAAATGAATAATACTCATTTCAGACTTTTAAATCTCTTCTCCCCAGAATGGGAAAACTGAACTGACCAACCTCTCCCACTTTTCAGGTCTGTAAGGCAAACAGCCAATGGCATTGCCGGAATATGCGATCCCTCTACTGTGATTTGTCACCAAAGTACCAGAAGGCAGTATTTCCACCGATCAAGATCGATTGCATCAAAAACAAATACTTTGAGGCAAACTTAAGACACAGTAACAATATTCTTGCGGAACTACAACTGCAAAATAAAGCACTGCGATATGAAACCGCAGACAAAACAACCAAAGCTATTTTAAGAACAATGTTATACCAGCAATAATGTGGATCTGATTAGCCCTGAACCCTCTTATTACGATTATCAAAACGTGTAACCAGATTTAAAAAGATGAGGTTGAAGGCTGTTACTTAATTCCTCTTTCCAGTCAACATTTCTGCAAACATTCTTAGAGTAATTTTATTCACACATTTCTGCAAAACAATGAGCAGCAGATGGTTTTTCATGGAAATGACTACATTTGTTATTAAAATTTAAAAAAGTGAGGATAATATGATTGCAGTTTTGGGGAGAAAAAACAAAAAAAACAAAAACAACATTGGTTAGTCCTACTGTAGGTAAAATAGATTAAAATAGATTAAAATCACAAGACCATTTGGCTTTTCAAGCTACTCCATCAGTCCTGGGAGTACAAATCACTTCATTTATTTGCATTACTATTTAAATTCAGGTCCCAGTTCAAGTATCAAACTTCTGTAGCTATCAATTTCATAGACTCAAATCTTTTACATCCAGTGCTTTTGGCTGTGGCAGACTATAACTGGAACACGTTAACTTTATATGGTCTCCAGCTGTAATTTCCTACACCCCTGTTCACACAATAGAATGTCACTCATGATTTGGAGATTTTTGTTTTAATTAATAATAATAATAATAAATAATAATAATAATAATAATAATAATGAAATTCCATTATATAGCCTAACTGGACTGGAATTTGGGTGTGTGATCGCCAACGTTTTACATAGAAAAACACATTTGTATCTGCAGTTTAAAAAACAAACAAAAAAAAAAAAACAGCCAAAACAACCAAACAGCAAACAGATATATTATTCCCCCAACATTTGCTTTGTAGACATGTTCACGGGGCGGAGCTATGGCCCCTGATAGTGTTTATTGACAGAGTTAGTAAGCATATACACATGGAGAGAGGGGTTCCGCCTCTTCAAGGCCCAACATTTACTTGATCGATAGACACGATAAACAGGAGGGGGGCCACCATCTTTGAGGTGACCCGACATACCAAGAGGGGCACCGTCTCTGAGGTTACCCGACATACGAAGAGGCTCGCGAACCGGAAAGAAAACAAAGTTAGTATTTGTTAAAACATATAATGCATGGTGTTCCGCCTCTTCAAAGCCCAACATAATAGAAGGGGGGTTCCATCTTTGAGGAGACCCGACAAACAGGAGAGGGGCCACCGTCTTTGAGGAGACCCGACAAACAGGAGAGGGGCCACCGTCTTTGAGGAGACCCGACAAACACGACGGATGCCACCGCTTGGGGACCCTCACATAGAGGCATCAGACCTGAAAGAAGAATTCCAAAAGAAACATACATGCAGATGGAAGGGTTTGGCCGGGGGTCCCCTCTGACTCATGGAGAACCCTCCTCTATGAGGTAAATGAAGCGGAACTTAACAAAGGGTTGGAGAAAGTGGAGTCACTAACCCCCCAGAGGAGACCAATGCAAAGGCGGTTGAGATGCTAGAGGAGGAGGAGGGAGGAGGAGGAAACGAAACAACACAAGACAGCTAGGTAGAGGTGACTAATGTTTAAATAAGGTAGATTTAATTGATGACAGGAGATGATAGGTTGTTAGTGCCTAGCTCCGCCCCTTGAACCCCACCTATAGGTTAACATTTAAACTGATAATTAACCACCGGCCACTGGCAATATAAATATGGAGACCCCACCTCTCTCTTTGGCTCGCTATGCTTTACAAGTCCAGCTTAGCTCTTGTCTGCACACCACTTGATCCAACTGAAAATTTTTCCACTTGAATACAATTTCAGTTATTTCCTCTGTGTTACTGAATAATTGGTTGGTGGAATTTGGAAACAAAAACATGACATGAAGAAACAAACAAACACAACATTGCATGGCTACATTCCTAACAAAACGTAAGATTTATGAAGGAAAAAAAAACAGTAGGCACTTACATTCAATGTTATAATGTATCTTGCTAAAATAAATACTAGAGCAAGACATCATCCTATTGCCACCTTTATGTATTAAAATATATAATGTACATTCAAAGCATGCATTCCACACTGGCTGCTAGAACATCAAATTAAATCTTAAAACAATGCAACAGGATGGTATATGCAGTTTCTAACCAAGTATTTGAAGCTTCTTTATAATTCGCCATGCAAAATCAGATATACTAAAATGGCAGTGCAAACACGAAATACCTTCAGCAAAGAACAAATCACAGCAGGGGCAAGGAGAAAAAAAAAAAAAGTTCAGCTGCACAGAATCACAAATATCACAGAAAACCATTAAAACTGTTGAAACAACAAACTCTGTTTACTTAGCAGAACAACATTTAACTGACACACGTGATCACGCTCTCGGAAAGATAACTAGCCATTTATTAGCAACCACTGTACAATTAAGTAAGCTTCATACCAGTGTACACTGAATTAAACATTAATTCAGAATGGTACAGAATAGGAACATGATTTCTATTAGTCCTACCTCCCAGTCCTTTGCTGTAACTTCACTTGCTGGTTCCTCACTGGTTTCTGATTCCTCATTCCTTTTTACAACCATGAAACCTGGCTCTCTTCCCAAAACTCCAGCTCCTTCACCGTACATGTCTGGACTCCACTGTATGAAAAACACATACAAATGGTCCGTCCTAGAAATAAGATGAGAGGAGAGATCAGTCATTAGGATGACCTTAGGCCAATTGCACAACTGGCAGTAAGAATGAAGTGTCAGTTTGGCATTTTAAACAGGACATGCTGTATATACTTTTATACAAAAGATAAAAAAATAAAAATAAATGTTGGCGTCAGATGAAAAAAAAATAAAAGCAGTAGACCAAATTGCACACTATCTTGAGCAAGAAATAACTGTAATATGTAAGTATGTTTTAAAAAATAAGTCTACAGATCTCTATACATATCTTTCAATACTGCAACGTACAGTTATGGCCAAAAGTTTTGTTCCACCCTATATAAATTAACTAATTTTGCTTCATAAAGTTGAATGAAACCTGCTGAATAATGTTACGTTAACATACATACCGTTGGGTAGAGCCAGATATTATTATTTAAGGTTGCCAAACAAGCAACCCAGCACAAATAAAGATCTGTATTTCACCGTGAACTGTATTGTTTTGTTATTACTGAGCACTGCATCACCTCTACACCTGCACACTGCAAACCACTTTGCCACACACAAACACATTTATTTATTTATTTTGTGTTCTGTAATGTAATCCATTAACAGTTATACCTAAGCTACATTTTAATTTGTTATGTGTCAGAAAATACTACAAAAGACCTGTATGACATATATTGTACTTGGATAACCGACAATGGTAACTTAGACTTTCAAATAGTTGCAGGGATTCACAAAAAAATTCCCTCAGATTACTATGAAAATAGAGATACTTTTATGTTTTAGAAAACATTAACAGTGCATTATATGTATATATATTATATATATATATATATATATATATATATATATATATATATATATATATATATATATATATATATATTATTCAACAGGTGCTCGTTTTTAGGGGTTGCAACTGGAGTTATTAGGCAGAAGACAGCAGCTGAAGTTCAACAGGTGCAGCTTTATTTACACAAACACCAACTCAATGTAGGGACAGAAAGAAAATAAAATCCTAACCCACTGCTCGGGCCCTAGTCTCACTGTTTCGATCCCTACTCTTAGTGAAAGGTGATACAGGTGGTCCAGACAACAACAAACACAAGTTCATAATTCCAAGCAGCTTTATTTCCGCTGTGATGCAAGTCAACACTTTAAATAACAGTACGCACGGGCTCTACACAACCATGTGTATTGAACTGTGCTTCAAAGAAGGGTTACAGTCCCGAACGAAAGACACAAAAAGGACGCACACATTTTCAGCACCATGGTGTTTATACTTTCCTGCAGATTTAAATTAAATTAAATTAGAATTTCTATTAAATAAAATGGTGTCTTATTTGTCTGATTACTTAATATATGTATTAAGCCATGTAGAAAATAATAATAATAATAATAATAATAATAATAATAATAATAATAAATTAAAACACACGGCCCTACCAAATTCCTTGCAGTTAAACTATTAAAAGACCCATGCTTGTATTTGTTAAATGCAGTGTTCCTGAAATTAAAAAAACAAAAACAAAAAACACGTGCGCAGAACACTTTTGCTACTGTTTCCTAGCAACCAAGACCCATAAAATTAAATACCTGTGTAGTTTTTCATATACCAACACGTTAAAAATTGTGACATTTCGAAATCCAACATGAAATACTGTACTGCTATTATGGCTTTCGGTGGACTTTTGCATTATCACTTTGTAGTTTCTTTGATTACATGATGTTAAATAACAGATCTATATTATAATCATATAGTTTATTTTTATTATGTCTTAATCCTAAAATTCTAGGTGATGCAAAACTTTTGGCCATAGCTGTACAGTAGAAAAGAACTGGTTGTAAAACAGGTTTGTTTAAATTGACGAGATGAAGAATACAATAGTGTTTATATGAGCATCAATAATTTAAAAAAGCAGTGTAGGTAACAGCACTTCATGCTAAATTTACTTTTCAGCTTTTCTGCTTTGAAAGAAATTATAAAATCTAATTAGCCATTCAATTAACCAATTTAAACTAATTTAGTTCTTCATGGGGTTTAAAACATTGTTGTTCCAACAGCAGAATATGAATACACATGCATGTTAATGGCATTTATTTATTTTCCTTCTTTTGGAGCTGTTGCATGCAAGCAATTGGAAAACAACTGTGGAAGATCTGACTATGGATTGGATTTTAGCAGACAGCTTTTGTTGCAAAAATGATTGACAACTTTTGGTAAGTACATGGGATCACAAAAAGCATGGCCTTTTTGTTAGGGCAGTCATGCTTCAGACATTATCCAATTACTTTGGTAAGCATTTTACATTTGCCCCGACAGCCTTAAAAGCATACTAAGAAGTGATATTAACAATGTATTGTAATTACACCTGTAGATGTCTGCTGAAGGGCTTTATGACTTTCAATGGTAGTCCAAGTAAAAAAATGTTGTTGGCAATGGTTTTGTGCTGGTAAAATTGCATTAAAAAAGGATGTGTGGTGGCATGATAACCACCCTCTAAAGCCATACAAATGGAGACAAAGACCTTTTATCCCAGCTTAACCATTGACAACTTCAAAACAGTAACTTGATGAAAACTAAAAGTAAATATATAGTGGTATATATTTTTTACTTTTTTTATATATACATATATAAATCCCTATATAGATTTCAAAATTATCCAAGCACATTATCTTAACAAGAAAGTTTACTTAACACTTTTTTCTTAAATGTAATGTGTCAACACTGATACAAAAGTGTCTCTTGAACCAATGCTGTAACAAAAAACAAAAATATCAGGCCAAAAGCATTGCCAAGTTGACATATTCATGTTGAATTGCTTTCTTTTAAAAGGAATCATCATAAGGGCTTGGTAAAAAATATAATACAGTGTAATATCCACTGCCTTCATACCTCTCCTGTGGAACAGCAAACCAGTATTCATGCTTTCTGTCCCGCTGTGCATACTGCTGCATGGATGCACTTGCCTGAGATACAAAAGTCTTCCTCATAGGCTTCCCAACTCGAAGACATAAGAACTTGTGGGATCTGTGTCTCCTCTTCTCTTTGTAGACAGCAGTCCCTGTGAGATACAGGAAGCACATTTTACACTTTTTTTTATGAAATGTGCTCTTCATTCAAATGGCACCCATTGTAAATGGGTGAACCATTATAAGAAAGGTACAGTTTTTTAAAATAGTTGTGCTTTTTTTTTTAAAATCAGCTACAGTACAATCATATCACTTTAGGAAATATGTATCAAGTAATAAGAACAACACCCCTTACAGGTGTAATATTCCCATAACAAAATCAATTAGTTTAAATAAAGAATAAGCTCTTAATCAATACATCAGGCCTATTCAGGTTCAAACTAACTTTAAACATGACTTGAATTTGGGCCCCATTAACAAACTAACACATTAGTTGTTTTAAGCCTATTGTTCAAACAAGGAGGAGTAAGCCTTTTCTAATCTGCACCCCAACCTGATTTGAAGTGAAGATTTCAAGACTATACAATATATAAGAAATACACAACACAGCAGTGTTTACAACAATAGCAATTACTATCACACTAGTTGGAAAACAGAAAACCAGTAGATGCATGGTTGTACGGAGAGCTTTTCTCTGAACATACGCACCAGGAGATATGGTGTTTATCTGTCCCAGTTGATCCCAAGTTCCTGCTCATAATATTTAGTTGAATGTGCGCAACTGCATGACCTACTGGCAAAATATCCAGCCCATAGGAATAAAAATATTAAAGATCAAGGACGATTATGTTGAAAAACGATAATGAAAAAGAATAGCAGAGGTTTGCGTAGTGCAGTAGACAGGAACAGTAACATGTGAATTGGTTGTAAACACTAAACAGTTCAATAAAGTATACAGTTCGTATCATGCAAGAATGCTTTTTATATACAGTAACCTAAGTAGAAGTACTTGCACCCTAAGCAAATTGTATTGCCTAGCTCTAATAACATTACTCCACTGGCAGAAAGCCACAATCTTATCCACATGGAACTGCTATTTGACTATTAGTAAAACAAACATATTTTTAAAAATGATCTAAATCAGCATAGTTGGTGCTTTCAGAAAAACCCACGATCTTTCAACTTTGAACAGAAAAATATTTAGCTACCTAGAAAGTAAAGCATTTCTGCTGTAAATATTGCACACTTTATCCTAATAATGGTAGACTTTATGTACACTCACTAATGGAATTGTGTAGGTTTACATCCACCTAGATAGCACACGACTGATGGAACAGATGTGCGTTCTACGTAAATTATGATCAGCTAAACTATGTGCAGTCTCTACAGTATTGCATACAGTTTGACAAACTTCTATTTGTATCCATCTTCTAGTAAGACTGTTCCATATGGCAATACAGAAAGGTATTTTTAAGTCAGCCATTTATCTTTTTGAAATAATATAATAAAATAATAAATCTGCCAGCAATGTGAGCATCAAGCCCATGCTAAATATTAGTGCCGAGTCGTACAATGGACTTTCATGTTCGGATATTCGCTCATAATTGAAATAGTTTTGTTTTCAAAAAGTAATAAAAGCCATTATATTACTCAGAACACAGGCAGAGACAGCATAGCAGCAGGGGCAGGGGGAGGTGGTCCCTTTGTGTGTACCTTTATTTTACAGTAAGACGTTACAATATGTAACACATTAAAGTAGAAAAATATCCCAGGAGTAAAGCATACGTTGTGTAGGCCTTACTTCACCCCAGTGAATTAACTACAAAACAAAAGGATGCCAAATAGCAGTTCACGTTAAACTTTGCTTTGTTTATTCCTGAAAAAAATAGTACATGAAGTTGATACTGCATTTCATTTATTTATTTATTTATTTTTCATTCCTTGTCATTGCCATTTCTTCGCAGTAAACAGTGGCCATAGGCAGGTTTTCTAAAGTAATAACATGAGGTTTACTTGTGTCTTTGTAGCTGTACAAGCAAAGGAAAACTGAAATTTAACTTTAAACACTTCAAATAAAACGAACGTGCAAATAGTATTGTAAAATAAAGGTGAAAAAAAAATCACTGTGTTGGTTCTCATTTACTACATTCCACATAAAAGTCACAACAAAAAATATATAAAATCTACATACAAATCAATTCACAACATTTCCAACAGTTCCAGCAAGTTGGTCACGGTTTAAGTGAGGCATTTCAGAATGACGTGCTTGTCTTTTTTCTGTCGCATGAAGCAGCACAACGTGTTTTTGACCCAGACGGCTTTCCATAGAGATCACTATGTGTACGCACACAATCTGGTTCGTTTACTTTTTGTAAAATATGGCTCCACAGAAGCTCTGCTAGCAATGTGAAACTTTGAACATGTATGGACACTAAAAGCTCAAAAAGGTCTCAAGATGTACTCTGCTGTTCTACTAATGTCCTGTGTAGTTTATAAAGACTTGTTTTATAACTGAAATATGGAACACCTACCAGAATACCCAAATATAATCAGTGGCACTGGAACCATTTTTAAAGTGGGGGTAGTGAAAGCCATTGAACAAAACTGTAACCCCTGTATATGATGGAAGTCATGCAAAGCCAGGGGGCGCTACCGCACCCCTAGTTCCAGCGCCCCTGAATATAATGCTACACCACATGAGAAATCCAACATGATCTTGGTGGTCGCAAGACTGAAGTATGAGTAGTTTTAAAATCTAAAAGGACTTTCTTGAAACTTGCTTTAAAACGGCAACATACATTTCAAGCAGACTAAAATATCCCAGCCAAAAGGCCAAAATATGACCTAAAAACACAAAGCATTAATATCTTCTGCAGCAGTCATTGCCTGTAGATCAGAACCCCTAACTGTCAATCAGAAGTGTAGATCAGAACCCCAAACTGTCGATCAGAAGTGTAGATCAGAACCCCTAACTGTCAATCAGAAGTGTAGATCAGAACCCCTAACTGCCGTGGTCAATTATCTAGCACTAATGCTTAAGTAACAATGGGTTTGAGGGGAATGTTTGTGATTCCAAAAGGCCTGAAATTAATAGATGAATTAATTAAAATACTTAACTTTAATAAAAATGATTGTGGCCATATAATATCTTGAAAAAGTTTAGCTTAAAAACGGTTTATAAGATGTGTGGGGCTCAAAAACTGAAAGTTTTAACAGCATCATTATTTCTAGATTCCGCAACAGTAATTTAGAATAAGCTTGATTTAAAGTTTCATGCACACAACTCCATTGTATGTTTGGGGCCTGTTTACAATGCTTTAAAATAAGTTTTTTTTTTTTTTTTTTTTTTTTTTTTTTTTTTTATGAAATTGAAAACTTTTAAAACAACATTATGATGTATCTTAATGAACCTGTGTTTAATTTGCAGTACTATAAAAACATGACCTAGTTTCATAGTTCCTGATTAGCAATAGACTACCGTAGCAGTTTGCGATCCTACATTTGTGCTAATTGGGATCAGCTGTAAAAAAACACATTTAAAAAGCATTATAAAGTCAATTTATTTATTTTCTTTTAAAAAGAAGGGGGATACCTTCTCCTGGTCCTTGTGCTTCTACGGCTTCCCCTGGCCTATGCTTGACTTCTATGTGAGTCTGCTGTACATTATCCCTTTGCTCCTTGGTTTGTTGCATAGTGTGACTCTTCCAGAGTTTTCTGAGCTCCTCCACCTCAGTCTCAGTATCCCGCGTGCGCTCGCTGATAAACTTGCCCTTTTCTGCCTCCTCTTTGTTCTTAGAACACTGAGAGTCTGACACTTTGCATTGTGTTGCTGCATCCTCCTCACAGGCGGAATCTTGCTCTTTGCTAGTCGATGTGCCTGTTTCATGCCCCATACCGTGCCTTTTTGATCCTGCTGGAGATCGGTCTACAGTTTGGCTCTGGGACAGGTTTTCCTCCTGTTTCAATTCCAGTTCTGTTTTTTCCACTTCTGTTGTGTGACTCAGAAAACCACTGTCATTGGCAGATACTTCTTCAGCAGTTGATTTTGTAGAATCTCCTGCCTCATATGCGAGGCAGCATTCTGCGTCCATCTGGTTTATGGTTTGTATGGATTCTGAAGAGGCTCCAGATGATTTGTCTTGCCGGAGCTCGTCAGAAGAAACAAGCTCCTCTCGAATAGGCGAGAGTTCCGACTCTGTAAAGACATCTTCAGACAAAGACTCCTCTGTGCTTCTCGGTGCAGTACTGGTGCTGTCATTGGCTTTCTCCTGAAGCTTTAGCTCCATTTCATCAGTGTTGCTCCGTGCTATTCTTTTTACATGACATGGGTCTCTTCCAGAAATTAAATATTCTAAATCTCTGTAAAAAAAAGAAAAAGATACACAAGAAGAGGTTACTGTGTGTTATAATTATCCTGAAACACAAGCTATTAGCATGCTCAAAACCGTTGCTGTTAAGTTTATAAGGCTTTTAGGGTGAGGACGTCAGCATGACATAAAAACACTAAACCTCATTAAAGTACATATTACAACAGCTCACACATAGAGAACAACATTCCTCTGTCCCATGAACCAACAAAAAAGGTTATTAGAAGGAAGAGCTGCTTGGGACATTTGGAGGGTACTGGAGATTGGATAATGCAGGCAGATGTTGACCAGCGCCTTACTTTCCCACCCAAGACTGCGACAACTACCGTTCAACTTGATATTCTCCTGTGGTCAGTCAGCACGTCGTGTTCTCCGGGTAGAGAGGATTCAGTGGATGAGGCACACGTGAGGAAGAAACTCTTATGATGAGTTAACTATTGAGGAGGAACAGCAGGTGTGCAAAGTCCGGGTTTATCCAGTAGACGGGTTGTCTGGGAACTATTGTACATTCCCTGACCCGGCTTTTCAACGATACTGGATTCAGCGGACAGGAATTACCACGTATACTGAAGGCTATCCGAGGAGGCAGAAAGAAGTAGCAACTGGCTCTGGTTGAGGAGGAAAGAGGCCAATTGAGGACCTCAAAAGAGGTGACAGGTGAAGTTAACATCAATGAAAAGAACTGGATGTATAATAAATGAAAAGTAGACGGTCTAAGCTTTCTGCCAGTGTAGGCTTTTGTACGGACGACATAGAGATGTTCATAAAAAAAAAAAAAAAAAAAACGCATTTCCTTCCTTTAACCAGATTACAAAACCTAAACCAATCAGGGTCGACAAAAGACACTAAAAAAAAAAAAAAAGAATTTTATGCCATCTTACACCACATGAAGTGTATTAAAAATTGTAGGCTTGTCTATTGCATATACTGTCAACACACACTCACACACACACACACACACACACACACACACACACTGCCTTGCATAAGTATTCAACCCCCACACATTAATATTTGGTAGAGCCACTTCTCTCCTATTACTGAATTACAAATGGTACATTGAAATTTCGTTCTGTTCGATATTTTATTTTAAAACACTTAAACTCAAAATCAATTATTGTAAGGTGGCATTGGTTTTATGTTGGGAAATATTTTTAAGAAAAATAAAAAACTGAAATATCTTGCTTGCATAAGTATTCAACCCCCACACATTAATATTTGGTAGAGCCACCTTTCACTGCAATAACAGCTTTAAAGTCTTTTGGGATAAGTATGTACCAGCTTTGCACACAGCGTCGGAGTGATTTTGGCCCATTCTTCTTGGCAGATTTGCTCCAGGTTGTTCAGGTTGGTTGGACAACGCTTGTGGACCGCAATTTTCAAACAGTGCCACAGATTCTCAATGGGATTGAGATCAGGACTTTGACTGGGCCACTGCAGGACATTCACCTTTTTGTTCTTGAGCCACTCCAATGTTGCTTTGGCCTTGTGCTTGAGATCACTGTCCTGCTGAAAGGTGAATTTCCTCCTAAGCTTCAGTTTTTTAGTGAACCGAAACAGATTCTCTTGCCGTATTTTCCTGTATTTTGCTCCATCCATTCTTCCTTCAATTGTAACAAGATGCCCAGTCCCTGCTGATGAGAGGCATCCCCACAGCATGATGCTGCCACTACCATACTTCACTGTAGGGATGGTGTGTCTTGAGGCATGGGCAGTGTTATGTTTGCGCCACACATAGCGCTTTGAGTTTTGGCCAAAAAGCTCTATCTTGGTCTCATCTGACCAAAAAACCCTTTCCCACATCGCAGCTGGGTCACTCTCATGCTTTCAGGCAAACTCCAGACGTGCTTTCAGATGGTACTTTTTGAGTAACAGCTTCTTTCTTGCCACCCTCCCATACAGACCAGTGTTATGCAGAGCTCTTGATACAGTTGACTCTGTAGCTCCTTCAAAGTGAATGTTGGCCTCTCTGTGGCTTCTCTCACAAGTCGTCTTCTTGTTTGAGTTTTGAGGGACAGCCTTTTCTTGGCAGTGCCTGGGTGGTGTGATGCAGCTTCCACTTCCTGATTATTGATCCAATTTTGCTCACTGGGATATCCAAACACTTGGATATTCTTTTGTACCCTTTCCCTAATCTATGCATTTGTATTACTTTATCTCTAACTTCTGTAGAATGCTCTTTGGTCTTCATTTTCCTTCAGATTCACAGCCTTACCAATGATCCTTCAACAGTGAGGTTTTTATCCAGAAAATGTGACAGCAACTTTAATGGTTCACAGGTGGAGGCCAATGGTAAGGTAACTGTGTCCTCGTTAGAGCAATTTCTTTCATCGGTGCAAACTGGGAGCTTCCACAGCGCAGGGGTTGAATACTTATGCAAGCAAGATATTTCAGTTTTTTATTTTTCTTAAAAATATTTCCCAACATAAAACCAATGTCGCCTTACAATAATTGATTCTGAGTTTCAGTGTTTAAAAATAAAATATCAAACAGAACGAAATTTCAGTGTACCATTTGTAATTCAGTAATATGAGAGAATTGGTCAGCGGTCTGATTACTTTTGCAAGGCACTGTGTGTGTGTGTGTGTGTGTGTGTGTGTGTGTGTGTGTGTGTGTGTGTGTGTGTGTGTGTGTGTGTGTGTGTGTGTGTGTGTGTGTGTGTGTGTGTGTGTGTGTGTGTGTGTGTGTGTGTGTGTGTGTGTGTGTGTGTGTGTGTGTGTGTGTGTGTGTGTGTGTATAAAAACAGACTGTTTTAAAAACAGTCTGTTGATTGCTTTGAGTTTCCTCTGCATTCTCGAGAAGTCCCGCGATCACATTAACTGGATTTGCACAGGGTCTGTGCCCCCAAATTCTACTGCACAGTTCAGTGCTGCATCTGTTTAGTAGTTGTCACTCCTAGAATTGTAAAGTTAACAATTCCTTAACTTCTTCCAGTCTCCAATTGCTACCTCTTTCTTGATCAGACATTGTATTAAAAAAAAAATAAAAAATGAAAGCGTGTAACACCGACGACAGAAATACCCAACACGTCTGGTATACAGTCATGTGGGATGTTGAATTTCAATCCACGCCCACTACAGCGCATCAGTGCCGGAACAGCCTTTCACACAGGAGTTATAATGCTTCAGTGCTGTCTCTGAACCACCTTGCAAGGTAGTTCAGAGGCGGCGTAAAACATGACGGTTCTGCTCTGCATAGGCAATTCACACAGGCCAAAATGCTGCATCAGTGCCGGTTCTGAGCCGTCACAACTTGTCTGTATGAAAGGGGTATAATATGGCCACCTGGTAGAAAATGTAGCTGAATTTGGTATATAACTAAATTGTACATGATTAAAACTAACTCATAACAGATAAGTTTAAGTTAAGCAAAATAATTAAGTTTGGTAAATAATAATAATCTATTTTGGATTTTGTTTGTTGAAATCAAATATTATGTTTGACCACCCTAATTTGTAGGAGAAAAACAAGAACGTCAGTTACATACACACCCCTTACAAAAAAAATGCAGTATATCCCCTTTCTTAATAACCTGTATGAAAGAATGCCCTTTCCAAGTTTATATCCGAATTTGATAAGGGGTTCTTTCTAAAAAATGCAAGATTGGCATGAGAACATATATGCCTCTTGCCAGGGTTATGCATATCAGCTGGGGATTGCTTGAGAAAAAGTAGAAATGTTTAACTGCAAATAAACATACCACCTAAGACCCCATACGTCCCAGTAGCTGTTGGAGGTTATAGTAGTAGAAAAGAGAGTCTTACGGAGGCAATGATTCTTTGATTTTGCTGTCCACTATGTCCTTGTACATGGTAGCTGTCATGACTTCCTCAATGGGACACATGATGCCATACTCCTCACAGCCGTGTTCCTGGACCAGGGGATCAGTCTTATGTGGATCAAACATGATGTTGTTGGGAGTCACCAGAAGCACCCCACTGACTGCCCCCTTAAATAAAACCACAACCAAAATGTTACAACCATCAACAATATATTGATACAATGTCTATTATGCAGGCTAGCTCATCACTGAGACAATCTGAAAAGCTCAGACATTCAGTCTGAGTATTACATATTTTACAACAGTGGAATTGACTGGAATTGTTATCCTACATTATATTCTCAATACACAATTCAGCACATGCTGTGATAAACCTTGGGGAGTAGCAGTTAGGGCTTTGGACTCGTGATATAATGTGATATCTTTTAACAATTGTAAGTCCCCCTGGAGAAGGGCATCTGCTAAGAAATTAGTATTATTATTATTATTATTATTATTATTATTATTATTATTATTATTATTATAATAATAATAAACAAACAAACAAACAAACAAACCTGACTGTCATTTTGATGAAATTACAGACCTAAAAAAAAAACTGTATCCCAACACACTGTGCTGGTACTTTTATTTCATATTATTTTAGGCTTCTTCTAATGTCTTTCTTTTAAATATTAATAAAATCAAAAGTCACAATGGCTGTATTGTACTGAAATACTTCAATGATTAGCCTTTCTAATATACTGGTGGAATCAATGGGAAATACCTTGCCATCTGTGATGTATTTACAGTTGATTTTCAGGAACTTCTCTGTAAGTGCCTCCTCCTCCTCGGAGGTGGATGACACCACTCTAGCAGGACGGGTGCAGACGTGTGCCGGAAAAGACGTGGCTTCCTTTCGAGGGACGCCATCAGAATCCTTGACACAAAGACAGGAGGAAGATGTATTATTGGTATGAATAAAAGAAAAGGGCATACGAAAACCAAATTAAATACATTTTATTGAAAAGTTGACTTCGTCTTCCCAGCGACAGCGAGTGGAAGCGACAGCGAGTGGGAGAAGTACAGGCGTGGAAAAGTACAGAGCAGTTTCGAAGCAGAAAGGAGAAATTGCATCTTGAATTGCTTTAATCAGAAAACAGAGGACATTGGGGAAACACAGCCGCGTGTGTTTTTCTGATAACAAACAAGCTGAAACTCGGAGCAGCTGATTCAAATTCAGCGCCGTTTTGAGACACGGGCGAGGGGAGGAGCCGACAGCACAGCAGAACAACGCAGTTAAACGAGGCAGTCTTCCCAGCGACAGCGAGTGGAAGCGACAGCGAGTGGGAGAAGTACAGGCGTGGAAAAGTACAGAGCAGTTTCGAAGCAGTTTGAAAGCAGGTTGACGGCTGCAGAAGAAACTAAACTTCAAAAAAAAAAACCTCAACATGGTCTTCAAGCCAGTAATCTGTGACACCTGCTTGATGTGGGAAATCCGAGAAAACCCAGCGGAGCTAAACCAAGTGTGCGTAAAGTGCCGCGCGATCCAGGATTTGCATAAACTAGTAAGTATGCTAGAAATGGAGCTGGAAGAAGTGAGACAGCAACAAGATCTTGAGGAACTGGCACACCCACAATTCATGGAAGTCTGCATCACCCCTAACAGACTGAAAGCCACCAGGGAGATAGAAGGTCAGAACAGCTGGGTTCAGGTAGGCAGAAGCAGGGAAAAAAAGAAACTTCGTCAAACACAACCACCAGAAATCAAAACAACCAACAGATTTGAGTCACTTCAGAATTTTGATGAGCAGAACCAACAACAAGAGAATGAAAGGAACAACATCCAGGACCCTATTGACAGTGGTGACCAGACAGCAAAAAGAAGGGAGGTCATGATTGTTGGGGACTCCATATTGAGAAACACAGCAAGTTCAATTCGCAGTTTGGACCCCCTTACTACAACAGTGTGCTGCCTTCCGGGAGCCTCGGTCAAGCACATCACTGAAAACGTGGACAGGCTCCTAGAACGAACAGGAGACGACCCGGTAGTAGTCGTCCACATCGGTACAAACAACATTGGAAGAGACAGACCAAAATCCCTGCAAAACAAATTCAGAGAGCTAGGAAGGAAATTAAAAGACAAAACCAAAACTGTGGTATTTTCTGGTATACTACCCGCACCTTGCAAAGGACCATATGGACAGCTGGAAATAATAAATCAAAACCAATGGTTGAAGACGTGGTGCACACGGGAAGGCTTCACCTATCTTGATCATTGGACCACTTTCTACAACGAGGACTATCTGTATAGACGGGATGGACTGCATTTAAATAACAAGGGAACTAGTCTACTTGGAGAAAAGATCCTCGAGCAGGTTCGGAAGCATTTAAACTAGAAAGGAAGGGGGGAGAAATCAACAAAAAAACAGAAGGGAGACCGCATCAAAACAAGAACAACAACTCAGGTAAGACAACCATTAAATGTATTTATCTAAATGCTAGAAGTATCAGAAACAAAATTCTAGAACTTGAAGCTACTGCACTAACAGGTAACTATGATGTGATAGGTGTTACAGAAACGTTGGTTATCTGAGAGTGATGGGGACGAATATAATATTTGTGGGTATACACTGTATAGGAAAGACAGGCAGGACAGAAGAGGAGGAGGGGTAGCGCTATACATAAGAAACAGTCTTGAAGCCCAGGTGTTAAACCTGGACAAAGAAAATAAAACCGAATCAATATGGGTCAGAATAACAGACAAAAATTCAAAAGGCATAATAATAGGAGCATGCTATAGACCGCCAGATTCAGACGGTGAGCAAAATAATCTGTTATACAATGACATTAGAAATGTGTGTAGCAAAGGAGAAGCCATACTAATGGGGGATTTCAACTTCCCCCAAATAAAATGGGAAAACCCGGTGGGTAGCGCGAAGGATGAAATAGAAATGGTGGAAATGACAAATGACTGCTTCCTAACACAATTTGTGAAGGCACCCACTAGAGGGGAGGCATGCCTTGATTTAGTCTTTTCAAATAACGAAGATAGAATAACTAAAACAGAGGTCAGAGAACCACTGGCAAACTCAGACCACAACATGGTCTCATTTGAAGTGTTTTTTAAATCCTCAAAAGTAAAGACTAAAGCTAAGGTTTACAATTTTAGAAAAGCAAACTATGAAGGTATGAAACAGAGACTAACAGAAGTAGATTGGAGTAAAATAGAGAAAACACCCACAGAAGAAGGATGGTTGTTCTTCAAAAACGTAGTACTAGAGGCGCAAAACAATTATATCCCTAAAGTAGACAAATCTAAATGTAAAACTAAATTGCCAAAATGGTTTAATAGATCAATTAAAAAAAATATTCAGCGAAAAAAGGCACTTTACAGAGCATTAAAAAAGGACCAAAAAGAAAGTACACAGAAAGAGTACACAGAACTGCAAATGCAAGTCAAAAAGGAAGTTAGAAAGGCCAAGAGAGAAATAGAAATGAACATTGCTAAGGGAGCTAAAACCAATTCCAAAATGTTTTTCCAATATTACAACAGCAAGAGAACATTCAAAGAGGAGATTAAATGTTTAAGAGATACAAATGGCAAAATCGTAGAGGAAGAAAAAAAAATAGCAAATATGTTAAATGATTACTTTTCACAAGTTTTTACAAAGGAAGATACTGACAACATGCCCCACATGTCATCCAGTTCCTATCCAGTTTTAAATAACTTTAGCATAACTGAGGCAGAAGTGTTAAAGGGACTAGGAGCTCTTAAAATAAACAAATCCCCTGGGCCGGATGAGATCCTCCCAGTAGTACTCAAAGAAATGAAAGAAGTAATTTACAAACCGCTAACCAAGATCATGCAGCAGTCTCTTGACACAGGGGTGGTACCGACAGACTGGAAAATTGCAAACGTAATACCGATCCACAAAAAGGGAAACAAAACTGATCCAGGTAACTACAGACCAGTAAGCCTGACTTCTATTATATGCAAACTTATGGAAACTATAATAAGAGCCAAAATGGAAAATTACCTATATGGTAACAGGGTACTGGGAGACAGTCAACATGGTTTTAGGAAAGGGAGATCATAAGAACATAAGAACATAAGAACATAAGAAAGTTTACAAACGAGAGGAGGCCATTCGGCCCATCTTGCTCGTTTGGTTGTTAGTAGCTTATTGATCCCAAAATCTCATCAAGCAGCTTCTTGAAGGATCCCAGGGTGTCAGCTTCAACAACATTACTGGGGAGTTGATTCCAGACCCTCACAATTCTCTGTGTAAAAAAGTGTCGCCTATTTTCTGTTCTGAATGCCCCTTTTTCTAAACTCCATTTGTGACCCCTGGTCCTTGTTTCTTTTTTCAGGCTGAAAAAGTCCCTTGCGTCGACACTGTCAATACCTTTTAGAATTTTGAATGCTTGAATTAGGTCGCCACGTAGTCTTCTTTGTTCAAGACTGAACAGATTCAATTCTTTTAGCCTGTCTGCATATGACATGCCTTTTAAGCCCGGAATAATTCTGGTCGCTCTTCTTTGCACTCTTTCTAGAGCAGCAATATCTTTTTTATAGCGAGGTGACCAGAACTGCACACAATATTCAAGATGAGGTCTTACAAGTGCATTGTACAGTTTTAACATTACTTCCCTTGATTTAAATTCAACACTTTTCACAATGTATCCGAGTATCTTGTTAGCCTTTTTTATAGCTTCCCCACATTGTCTAGATGAAGACATTTCTGAGTCAACAAAAACTCCTAGGTCTTTTTCATAGATTCCTTCTCCAATTTCAATATCTCCCATATGATATTTATAATGTACATTTTTATTTCCTGCGTGCAGTACCTTACACTTTTCTCTATTAAATGTCATTTGCCATGTGTCTGCCCAGTTCTGAATCTTGTCTAGATCATTTTGAATGACCTTTGCTGCTGCAACAGTGTTTGCCACTCCTCCTACTTTTGTGTCGTCTGCAAATTTAACAAGTTTGCTTACTATACCAGAATCTAAATCATTAATGTAGATTAGGAATAGCAGAGGACCTAATACTGATCCCTGTGGTACACCGCTGGTTACCACACTCCATTCTGAGGTTTTTCCTCTAATCAGTACTTTCTGTTTTCTACATGTTAACCACTCCCTAATCCATGTACATGTGTTTCCTTGAATCCCAACTGCGTTCAGTTTGAGAATTAATCTTTTGTGCGGGACTTTGTCAAAAGCTTTCTGGAAATCTAAATAAACCATGTCATATGCTTTGCAATTATCCATTATCGATGTTGCATCCTCAAAAAAATCAAGCAAGTTAGTTAGACACGATCTCCCTTTCCTAAAACCATGTTGACTGTCTCCCAGTACCCTGTTACCATATAGGTAATTTTCCATTTTGGATCTTATTATAGTTTCCATAAGTTTGCATATAATAGAAGTCAGGCTTACTGGTCTGTAGTTACCTGGTTCAGTTTTGTTTCCCTTTTTGTGGATCGGTATTACGTTTGCAAGATCGTGCCTAACTAACTTGCTTGATTTTTTTGAGGATGCAACATCGATAATGGATAATTGCAAAGCATATGACATGGTTTATTTAGATTTCCAGAAAGCTTTTGACAAAGTCCCGCACAAAAGATTAATTCTCAAACTGAACGCAGTTGGGATTCAAGGAAACACATGTACATGGATTAGGGAGTGGTTAACATGTAGAAAACAGAAAGTACTGATTAGAGGAAAAACCTCAGAATGGAGTGTGGTAACCAGCGGTGTACCACAGGGATCAGTATTAGGTCCTCTGCTATTCCTAATCTACATTAATGATTTAGATTCTGGTATAGTAAGCAAACTTGTTAAATTTGCAGACGACACAAAAGTAGGAGGAGTGGCAAACACTGTTGCAGCAGCAAAGGTCATTCAAAATGATCTAGACAAGATTCAGAACTGGGCAGATACATGGCAAATGACATTTAATAGAGAAAAGTGTAAGGTACTGCACGCAGGAAATAAAAATGTACATTATAAATATCATATGGGAGATACTGAAATTGGAGAAGGAATCTATGAAAAAGACCTAGGAGTTTTTGTTGACTCAGAAATGTCTTCATCTAGACAATGTGGGGAAGCTATAAAAAAGGCTAACAAGATGCTCGGATACATTGTGAAAAGTGTTGAATTTAAATCAAGGGAAGTAATGTTAAAACTGTACAATGCACTTGTAAGACCTCATCTTGAATATTGTGTGCAGTTCTGGTCACCTCGCTATAAAAAAAGATATTGCTGCTCTAGAAAGAGTGCAAAGAAGAGCGACCAGAATTATTCCGGGCTTAAAAGGCATGTCATATGCAGACAGGCTAAAAGAATTGAATCTGTTCAGTCTTGAACAAAGAAGACTACGTGGCGACCTAATTCAAGCATTCAAAATTCTAAAAGGTATTGACAATGTCGACCCAAGGGACTTTTTCAGCCTGAAAAAAGAAACAAGGACCAGGGGTCACAAATGGAGTTTAGAAAAAGGGGCATTCAGAACAGAAAATAGGAGACACTTTTTTACACAGAGAATTGTGAGGGTCTGGAATCAACTCCCCAGTAATGTTGTTGAAGCTGACACCCTGGGATCCTTCAAGAAGCTGCTTGATGAGATTTTGGGATCAATAAGCTACTAACAACCAAACGAGCAAGATGGGCCGAATGGCCTCCTCTCGTTTGTAAACTTTCTTATGTTCTTATGTTCTTACTGCGCCCTGTCAGTGAGTAAACTTTTGCAACAGGTGCAATATCTGGAGAGTTCTAGGCCTGCCACTCAAAGGAAGACAAAAATGCAGTGCCAGTACTAACAAATATGGACTTCATTACTGGTTGCTCTGTGATGACTTTCAGAAGATGTCCCCAATATATGTTGTGTGTAAAGAAAAAAAATAAAATAAAATAGTAATAGTATAAAACAGTAAGAGTAGCTTTCTGGTTGCAAATTAGTTGAGCGTGTACTTTAAAGTAGTGTTGAAATGAACAATTTTAACAAAAGTATCAGATTTAGAAATCCTAAAGACTGTACAAAAATTGTATATCTGGAGGCCTGACTAAATAAAATGACTGCATCAACCACAAGAGTTAGAAGCTCTCAGAAACACAAAATTAGTTAACTAAACTTTAGGGCTTCTGTAATAGGTCATAATTAAGGACTACGAGGATGATAAATATTGTGATACAGGTTGTTACCATGATACCTGCACTAAACACAGCAATACATGCTGCAATACTAAAGTACTGTGGCTTCTTGAACTATATTGAAAAGTATAACAGGCAGTGTTACTGTATGTGATGCAGCAGTTTCTTTGTACAGTGGTTAAGACACTCGCTTCTGGTGTGCGGATCAGCAAAAACGTTAAATAAGGTTTATGTTTCTGTTTGTTTTTTACAACGTTATGCCTGTTCTAAATTAGGTGTTGAATGCAGGACTAAACTAACAATCTGCAGTGAAGTTATTTTTGCTCTGCTGAAACATTTAACATATGGACTGGTTTATTTTAGTATGCAACCATATTTAAAAATTACAACCAACACAAATCCCTGTTTAAAAGTCACTTTTCAATACATTTCATGTTTGGTTTGAGTAGACCGTTTAGCACCGGCATCAGAAGGTGTCCTGGGACATTCACATGTTGATCACACAGATGTGTGTGAAAGTAAACAAAGAAAACAATGCAGTCTTCTTAGAAACATACAGTAAGCGGTCAAGTGAAAACTCGACTTGCACATAAATTAATATTCCATTTGAGAACTAAAACTTAGTTGATTTCATACATAAAACACCAATAAAACCAACCACTGCACATTAGAAAACAAGGACAGTAATGCTAAACAGTTTAGATATGGTACAGTAACAACTGCACATTGCCAATTACACAGTGCTTACTGACTGCTACTTAAAGTGTTATACACGTCTTTACATTTTCTAATATCTGTCAAGTCTGCCTTCTTAAAAGTGTTTTTCTTCTTGTATTTTCACGTTCTTGCTCTTTTAAAACCTTTGTTTCAATTTTCTGGTATTGTCCATATCTTTGTTTTGAATGTAGCTTACTCTCCGCTTTAC
Organism: Polyodon spathula; assembly: GCF_017654505.1. Lineage (NCBI taxonomy): Eukaryota > Metazoa > Chordata > Actinopteri > Acipenseriformes > Polyodontidae > Polyodon > Polyodon spathula. Next base: position 80,160,057 of record NC_054537.1, read on the forward strand.
AGTGTAAATACAAAAAACAATATTACATATAATATAAATACGAAATGCATGAACATAACTAATCTAGATTTATTTTTTCTGGTCTAGTGGCCTGTTGCCATGTGTTATAATATGAAATGTATGAACATAACTAATCTCAGGATTTATTTTTTCCAGTGTTGGAGCCTTTTGCCATATAAGAAAATAGTCTGCAGTCCTAAAATTCCAAAAAGGCTAGAGAATGTAGGGGAAAAAAAAAAAAAATAGGAAGCATTGAAGGAGTCAGTTTTAACGTGGTTTCTGTTGTTTTATATTAAATGAGACCCATGCAGGCGATTAAAGTTGCCTCTTCCATCATGCTTGTCAGTAGCTTTTAAATTTAGAACAGCACAACAGGAACTGCAACCACATGGTAATGAGGGGCTTGATGAATAAGCAGCACTACTCATGTACGACAAGTCCATGAGAACAGAAGGCATTCAGAAAATAAATGCCTTGTTTTCTAATATGTAAAAAAAAAAAAAATGCAGCCAAATAAACACAAACATCAGATTCTGACAAATATGGCTTTGTCTTCAGGGAATTACAAGTTAAAGTCTGGCAATAACAACGGTGGAAATTTCTGTACAGGAGTGTCAATACATCAAACTGTAAAATATTATCCTCAAAACTTGCCTTACAGAATTTCAAACAATAATTATAAAAGAGAAAGGGCATGTTTTTTTGCCACAGGGTATTAAATTATATTAAAACTGTGTTTATTTCACAGCAAGACAAGCTATCTTTCCTTAATTTGCCCTGATCTAGAGAACCGAGTATCAATCGCTGACATCAACGATGATTTATAAACAGAGATGTAGCCTACACTGGGAGATTAATGTGTTTCTATGGAAATGAGCAAAGTGAAAACCACAATATGAGTCCAAAAGGATTTTACATCAAAAGGATAAAAGAAAACCCCACTGTCAGATTATTATTGATTGGAACTCAATGGTTGTGTTAAAAAAGGGGCAAACAAGGGAATGATGTTTAGTGATGAACAAGTTTTGAGGTTTTATTAAATTGTAATTAATTACATGGAATTCCTCAGATTTTTCCAGTATCTGCAAAATCTCCACCACAGTTTTCAGGATCTGAGTTAAAAGTAACATCAGTTAACCTTTATATAGTTGTTGTCACCATCTTTTCCACTCTTAAAGACCTTTTGGATCCCACAGGTTTAATCCAAGGTACCCAAGGCATCAGTGATGGCTGCTGACTTCTAGTCAAAAGAGGCTCAACTACAAACATGCTGTTTGATCAATCTACCATGCAAAAAATGATCCATACTTTGTCCATGTGAGCAAATTATCACAGTTACTGAAAAGTAAACAGGGCTAGCGAGATGGACACGAGCTGCAACCCATTTTTTTTCTGGGCATTTAAAACATTGCAACTCAAATTGTGTATGCCAAGTATGGGAAAACATTTAGCTTTACTTTAATGTCATTAATGAGCCATATACTGCCACTGTTCCTACAAGCTCTATATTTAGCTCCCCCACCCCTTCATTTCTATTTAAAATGACTGTTTGCTTGACTAACTCATTGCATATTCAAATTATAACAAAATACCATGATTTGAAACTCACTAAATTGTATTGTACTCTACTTCCCTGTATAAAAGGAACTTTATCATTTGGCATTTTCATGATTTCTCTGTGCAAGCCATATGCTAAGGGAGTAATTGAATTGTTTTATGACTGTCCAGAAACAAAATACCCAGTAACTGACAGGCAAATGGTAGTGCAATGCCAAGTTGACTATACATGAACTGGTCTCCAGCTGGTGATATTTTTCCAACACTTCTCTTTTGAGTCATACATAAAGAATAACGAAGATATTATTTAACTTGTGGCTACAGGTTAATTGCAATAAATGCATACTTTCTATAACTCTTCTGGTTTAGTGTCCCTCTCCATTCTCCTGCATTTTGAATGGAAGGCCTTCTTTTAAGTGTTATTTTTTAATTGGGCCCATACCGTAACTTTTTCTAATTCAGCTTCAGAAGAAGTTGGTGACAAAGGGCTGATGGGACTCAGAGATGGTGAACTCTCAACACTGGAAAAGTATTCTGGATCAGGAACATAAAGAATCTGCAAAAAAAAAAATAGGATTCATTACCTGCAAATAAGTAACATTAGTAAATGCTTTTCATGCTTTTGAATGCAAAAAAAATACTGTAGTAAAACAACAAGATGTGCACAAAATTGTATCTGTAAGATCTAGTCTATGAAGTTTATAAAATCTGAAACTTAAATAGACTATTGTTTGCTTCCTTCTGTTATCTAAATCTTTAAGATACGTTTTTAATAAACGCACGTGTAAAACTTCTGTTTAGGGATGCATCAAATCCAGGGTTCGGCCTGAATACCTACTTTTTGAGCAGGGTTCAGATTCAGCCGATTATAACCGAATCCGAATCCTATATCCGCCCAGCAACACATCTATTTTAATACATCCCTCCAATGAGTGCAGTTCTTATTTAAATAAAAGACACGAATCTGGTATTAAACGTAACTGTTGTACTTAATAACAAGAACGCGTTTGATGAACTCTGTCACAGCTCTCAACTCCCTAAATTACTGGTGGCGCACACACTAAACACGTCACGCAGCTGCTGAATGCGAACCGATTAAAAAAAAAAAAAAAAAAACCCTTGGTGCACAAAATATGTATTTTTTGTAACTTTGCAACTGTCAGATGTGCAAGACGTTTGTGAGGGAGCACCCCCACTGGGGCATGATGTTTACAATGGGTCGTGTTATATTTAACTTAGACTGGGGTAGTGTTTTTATTGTTGCAGTATGTAGCCGTGTTAGTTTAATTCCGTGTGCAGCTTAGCCGCGGTGTTATATCAATAATGGTATATTGCATAATAACAGTAACTAAAGCCCTAAATATTCAACTTCGAGAAAACAAATTAACCGCTTACATGATTGTAGGTACTATTATGCATTGTTAAAAATACGGTGTACACGAGTGCACAGTATAAAAAAAGAAACAAACGACTAAGGTTTTATATGTGATGTTTTATATATGTAACTATTTAAAGATATTTGTTGTAAAATAAAACAGTATTAAACTGTTTAAGTAAGGCTGTTAATGTGGGCGTGGCTAGCTCTTTAAAAGGCTGTCTGTCTGTGTAAGGAGAAAATGGAGATGATTGACCAGTATGTGAATCAATGCTTAATATTACTTAAAAGAAAATAAATGCTAGTACCATAAAAACAAAAGAAGAAAAGCTCTGAGTGTGATTCTGACGTGAGAGGTGGACTTGTGGCTCGGACATGTCACCCCATTACCACGTTGATGAACAAGATGCTTTAGTAAATTAAATTATGTTACTCTAATGTACAAATACAAGTTGATTTATTTGGGAACTGCTGTGTTTCATAAAATATTTTTAAAACTATTTTGTAGCCTATTTGATATGTGTTACACACACGGTGTATTTAAATCAACGCAAGTTTTATTTCGCAGGGAGATTCAGGTCACTCATCACGGTATTTTTTTCCTCATAGCTCAGACAGGGTTGTCAACAGGATCCAGCACCTCGGGACTCTAAGGTAGGTCAGGTTTTTTAACTCGCCTCTCTAAACTGCAATGTATTCGACATGTCAGCAGATTAGTAAATGTATTGTTTAATTGTGGTGGTGATTCTATCCGCAGATATTATTTTTTTTAATACAGTAAACAATATTTATCAAAATAGCACAACATAATTCTTATAGATAACTTTGCACTCACCTGCACTCTTATTTAACCTTGTGACAGCAGATAATATTTGTTTAACATTACTTGCTTTACACAGTCCCGCCCAGTCAGAGACTCAGAAAGCCAATCAGCTGCGGTATAGGTCTGATTGATAGAAACGATCCTAGCAGACATGTGTGTGCTTTTGGTAAAAAGTAAGTAAAACAATCCAATTAATTAAGCGACAGTTCTAACAATTCATACTCACTTTACTGAATACATTGAAGTTTAGAGAGGTGAGTTACAAAACCTGACTTTCCTTAAAGTGTCCCAAGATTTTGGAGCCTATTGGCAACCCTACTCTCAGATCAGGTGACACAGGTTGAAATGTCATTAAAGAAATCAGAAGATTACGGCAAAGATGCAGCTCTCCTTTCTAGTAAAGGTAAAGTAAACAGTTCTCTGCTTTGACGTTTCTGTTGTGGGGGGGAGGGGGCTAGCAGTAAACTGTGCAAGTTTCAAACAGAAATCTTATTTCAAGAATATATTTCCATTTGGTATAAAAAAAAATACTATTAAACTAAAAGGCTCAAAACTATAATTTGTGCGCGTCCCTTGTTAGTAGCTGCCAGTCTGTTTTTCATTCAACAGTTTCCATCAGTTTTCTTGACAGTTATTGAAGATTCAGTTCGGTATTCGACCAAATCTTTTGAGATGTATTTTGGCTGAATCCCAAAAACCTGGATTCGGTGCACCCCTACTTCTTTTATCTTCTTTTTATCTTAAATAAATGCATGTGTAACACACTTCTGTTATCTCATTTTAGTATTCTACTAGAATGCATCAAAAGCAATGAACCATTTACATTAAATGGAAAAAAAATAACCAAAAATAATAATATATGCTGAAAAATCTACTCATATTACTACTGTAGGTAGGTAAACTAAGGCACAGAATATAGAAAACAACATTATTTCTGTGACTTCATCTATTAACTTTACCTGACCAGCAACAACTGCCCTGGAGAAAAGTTTGTTCAGTTGGACTAGCTCATTGGGTGTGGTGTCAAACTTCAGCGCAATGTTGTTCAAGGAGTCCCTGGATTCCACCTACACACACACACACAAAATCAATTTCCAATCCTTAGCTTTGACAGTGAATAGGATATTTTAAAAACGCCATAATGTAAACATAGTAGTTGAGATGACTGGTAGTTACTTAATGTCAAAATTGAACCAAACAAAAAACAAACACAGCTTTCTAAAACCTGATAATGAAGGGTGTAATGAGTAAGTGCCATGATGTTTTTTTTTTTTTTTTTTTTAAATCAAACACAAAGACAATAATAAACACAATATATGAACACAGTAGAAAAAACACTGGTACCAACATGTTGTATAAAACGTTTTAATATAATAGAAATTAAAGAGCCGAAGCCTTGGTTAAACATGGTTAAGACCATAGGCCACAAACAAGAAGCTCTGAACATCATAGACATTGGAGGAAATAATTTAGACTCCATATGTTCCAATACTCATCAGGGAAAAATATATTTTTTATTTTCCTGTAAAAGGGGAGAATGAGAGGACCACTGGACCCCATAATGAAAGCACTGACTTTGAACTAGCCAAGTCAATTAAAAATCCTTGCAAAAGCCTAAACAATTTTCATGGACAAAACAGGCAGAAAAAAACATGACAAATGAATACTCTTAAACAAATGATGTAAGGTTAAGCAACTGTGGTTATTTAATGAAATGGTAATTCAGGCAGCACTCTAATTAAAACAATTATCACGCGTCTATACAGCAGGGTGTTTCAAAACTGCCAGTTATCAAACAATTTCTGCAAGTCAATTAGAAGTCTCAATTCCCCCTGTCTGCTGTAGTCTGTGTATTGATAAGCAACATAATGAGTTTGTCAGCAATAAGGGTTTTTCATTTTTCTTTTTACTTTACGCATTAGAAAAATAAATACATAAAAAATATATACAGTATATATAAGGTATTTTGCAGGAAAAAAAAAAAAACACTGGTTTTCGTTCATTAAACTAATTTAATTCTGATCGGTCATTGTAATTGTGAAACTGTCTGCTAAAGCTGTTCAGAAACATTTTTCTAAAAGTTAAACAATAATTTTGTATGCTCAATTTGTATTTCCTGTAGCTTGTAATCATCAGTTAAAGGATTGATTTAGTGGTACTGCATCAGTACAACGCACTTCTTCCCAGAACATCCCTTGCACATTTATTGGTATTGGAAATGCAGAGGTTAAATATAGGTGGCGTTCAGTTTGATAATCCTCACAGGCTACGTCATACACAGTAATATTCTGGCACTATCACTCACCCAAGTGAGGTAATGACTGGTAATCACCTCCGCGACGGCTCTTATTTCTTCATTAAATCTAGCCGTTAAGCAGCTGCTAAACTGCTCTACCTGTGAACCTCTGTCATCAGGTTTATTACTGGCAGTGATTAACTAGAATGCATCTGAGCTGGACTGCAACCTTTTCCTTTACAACATTTCTGTAAATATACTGCGAATATCTGATATCTGTTATTAGTTCACTTAGTGTTAGTTATATAAAGCTATAATTTTAGATTGGTGACATACTTTCAGGTGACATAATAATGCACAATGCAAATCCCCATAAGCGTTTCATTTCAGCTTCCATATCAATATAATAAAGTACAGCTGAGATTGCTGCCCTGGAAAACACCTTTTCTGCATGGTCAAATATGCAATAACTTGTTATTGAACGTACAGTTGATTCAGCTTGAGGAGATGGAAAGCTCAGCATAGTGAGCATATAGAGCTGTTCACTATTCCAGTGGTATTTACTTTAAGGGATCCAATATATCAGACCTGTTCCTGGTTGGCACGCTTCCAGATCACAAAGACATACAGGCCCTATTTAGCAACTTTCGCAAACCCCTAAGGCAATCATAAAACACTTTTGCGGACAGTTAGCACATCAGTATCAAGAGCACATATGGGCAAACGGACTTTGCCCACCTCTGTGATTTAGCAACCGTGTTTTAGTACCCATCCGGCAAGTCAGCATTAGCGCTGGACATTAGGCTGAACTTTAGGGGCATGTCCTCATTTCCATACAAATGTAGTGATTTAGCAAACCATCAACACTGAGCGTTTCCATTTCAATTGACATGTGGAAACCATGGTCGACTATAAATACTGCTGAAACTACCAGGAAAGCAGGTTAAAAAAAGAAATAAGAAACATGGCGACGTCACCAAATATTTAGAAGTCGTTTGTCTTTTCTGAGCCTGTCTAACACACAATGCATGCAGCAATTTTGCCTCAATACACAAACAGTCACTGACATCTGCCAACTGCTTCAGGCTGTCCTGGAAGGAGACATGCAGAAAGCACACTGTTTGCCTATAGCACTAAGGGTACCCGCTGCACTAACATTTTATGCCACGGGCTCTTTCCAAATTTGGTCATGTTCAAATCACGAAATGGTTATTTTATTTTCGGTCAATGTCAGAAATTGCAGATTGAGTGCAACACACACACACAGTAAAACTTCAAATAATTCCCACCGGGTCTGCTGGCAATTATTGTAAATAAACACCGGGTCTCTGTCATTGCCGTTGAAGCTGAGGATGATGAGGATGAGCTTGAGTGTAATGAACTGCTAATAAGTGACAGCGATGAAAGTGACTCTCAGGATTAATGATAATAATAATAATAATAATAATAATAATAATAATAATAATAATAATAAAGGTAGGCCTACATGTAATGCGTATTTGTTTAATGCAGTTATCATGTTATTAAAAGTTTTTAAGCATGCTGAAAGTAGGTCAGATACAAACCTCTTGGTGCATTAACATGTTTTGTTGTATTAGCAATGTACAAATATGAGATTAAACAATAAATTATTTTTGATGATACTTTTGTTCATTTTTAAAAACATTTTAGAAGTTTGTACTATTATTATTAACAATAACAGATCTAATTCTGTTTTTAAATACACATTTGTACTTCTGCTTGTTGATTTTCCAACATTTTGCATACCATATCCTTGTTAACCAGTGCATATAAAAAGCCTGTATACTTTCGCTTTATACTTGAGGGTGTACAATGCAATGTAATTTTGTTATTCTTTGACAGCTTGTGAAGCTGGTGAACCAGTATAAACGCCAGTCTCCAATACACGCCGTGAGTACTGGCAAATATTGTAAATGAACGGAGGAGGTGTTTAATTGAAGTTTTACAGTATATATTACAGGAAAGTGTGAAATCCAGTTATTGTATTGAACTGGTAGTGTTGCTATACAATCACTGGCCTGTTTCGTGAATGTATGAAATTGAACTCTGTTCTATAAAATCACTAGTGATTATACACATTCACTGTCACGTTAATAAAACTATGAGAAATGTATAAAACCAAACAAATAACACAATTAAAATGAAAATAGATTTATATTAATAAAGGAGCTTCTGTACTGTATTTATGACAACATTAGCACTCATAATTCAGTCCAAACTAATGATATTGTTGTTTAACAAAAAAGTCTTAAGATAGTAGTCAGAACACAGGCAAAGTACAGAAACATACAGACTTGCAGTATCCAATAATGTATTAAACAAAATCAACAAAGATACGTGGAACAACTAATTATAATGTAATGAACAAGAGATTAACGTACAATGTCCATAGAATAGAAATGCAAAGGAAAAGCTAAAATTATAATATAGTTCCAAAGACAGTATGCAATTTAAACTATAAATGCATGTAAAATGTTCATAGAATTTATATGTAAATAATAAAGGCATTTACACATGCGCTACCAGTGATTTTATACAATCCCTAGTGAATGTTTGAGTTCTCAATATTTCACACATGCACTGGCCAATTTTAGCGATTCTATACAATCACTGATTTCACTGTAACACACACACACACACGTATATATATATATATATATATATATATATATATATATATATATATATATATATATATAGATATATAGATAGATAGATAGATGTTAGCTTTTTGTTGCGTCTGAAATCGAAATAATAAGAAAAAAAGCTTTTTTTGTTTAGACTTTTTTTATTATTCTTGTAAAAAGAAAAAAACACAGAATCCTCTGGGGTGTGAAACCTAATTTATATATCATATATAAAACTGAATATATATTGAATAAAAAAAAAAAATGATATTCCTCATACGAGACATGAGATTGCCTGGACAAATTCAGCGCTTACTTGATTTTTAAACACTACTGAAGAGAGAAATCTCTTTTTGAGACTAAAGCAGTTATGTGCCATCCTGTGCATACTAGCTTGTAAACTGCAGCTGTTAAGACAGTACCCACCCTGTCAGGAAGGCTGCTTGATTATACAAAATGGTTACTTAAACAGGCTGTAATTTATCTGAGATATCCGGATTCTTGCAAAAACATTAAACCAACATGCCAGCTTCTGTTCTGTTCTTTTATTTATTTATTTATTTATTTTTACTTCCACAAATGTTAGATTTATTTTCACTGAATTATTTAGCTGAGACAAAATAACTATTAGTTTGCATCATTGTTTTCTTGAGAGATTGTTCTATTTAAATACCGAATAAGTCGAGCCTTAATGCCAGCCCTGTATTATTATGCACATCTGCAGATATCAGCTTGATAGTTACACATACTAGGAAATTTACTGAAATTGAATGTAAAAAAAAAAAAAACAATGAAATTAAGAAATGTAAGTAAACAAATTAAACCTGTGCACATGAAAGTGTTAGCATTCTGCCTAAAAGTTGTTTTAGCCTGTAAGTTTTTTAAAAATGCAGAAACACATAAAATACTAAACAATTATGTACCCATTTGTTTACCTGTATATTTGCTTCTTCAACAAGAAAGTAAACAAAATAATGTTTTTGGCTGTGCAACACTTTCTCATTATTGGTACACTCAGCACATACTACAGTTAAAAGTAACCAATATTCAGTCTCAGCATAAGGCTGGGAACATGACATACGTTCTTGTGAATTAAAAATGTGACCTTTTGAAAGGAAGTATGACAATAAAATATTTGCTTCAATTTCAAAAGGTTAAACGCATATCTTGAATAATGCATTGACATAACTACACTGAAGGTTAGTTAGACAGGGTATAAAGCTAGTGAGACTAGGATATAAACAAGAGAAGATGTTAATGGCACATCCCCAGCCAATAGGAACACACAGTGGCAGATCTAAACACTGTCTTGGCTTCGATTGCGATACAGCAAGGCTCTTTATGTATTGAGGTTCTGATCAACAATCCTATTTTTATGATTTAAAATTACTGCAGTACAGTATCTGCCACAGTTTTTTGTAGATCCACTGAATAGACTTCAAGGTGTCAGTGTACTGTATATAAAATAGTAAGATACTGTCACCTTCTGTAGGTCAATATGTGGAATCATTTCAAGAAACGGCAAACGTCCATGCCACCGTCAGCATCGCATTTTGATACCATCAAGAACTTGGGTTTAGGAAAGTCCTCATTTTCTTCACAACTGGAGGAGAGATTCTTAAATATAGCTGAGTATGGATGGGTAAACTGGCATCTCTTGCTGGGAATAATAAGGGTAAATTCAATTTTGTATTGGTTTTTTGCTTGTAGCTCAGGTCAGGAAATGGGTAGACCTTGCTCAAAGGAGGAAGCTTGATCTTTTTTCCGAGCAGTTACTTCACCAATACGATTAATTTAATTAATAACAGTGCTATGACAGTAGTCTTATTATTCTCAAAAAAAAAAAAAAATCCACTTGAACCTGAACTTATTTATTATGACTGGGTTTAAAACAAACTTCTAAGTGTTGCATCAGTGGGTGGGGGCTATACTAATCACACATCATAAGAATGTACCATCACTTAAATGTGCATTAAATTAAAAAGGGTGTTTACAAAGACTTTGTAAGATTTTAGAATAATAACAGAAACGTTCTAATTTTACTTCCCTAATAATTCGGGGCTATTGGGTTTACAGCAGATAGTATTTATTTATTTAATTTCCTGATGATGATTAAATGTAATTTGTTGTTAAATGTGTCCATTAAGATTCCCTCATAGCACACAGATTTGTTACTGTACTGTATTAAAGTTGTATTTTATATTTTTTTAAGCTATGTCATATTAATTGGTGCTTTGTTTTATGGTTACCCCTCCTTACTCAGCAATGTGACCATCTGAATAGATTCACTGTAACATGCACTTAAATTAAATGTCTCTGCTTAAAGATGTATGATTCTTAACTCCAAATCTATTCATTTTCAAAGAAAGGCTATATCTCAGTCACATGTGCGTGATTTCAATTAAAACACCAACTTGCAAGGGAAAGATTATGTAAACCAGTGACATCTTGCAGAATAGGATATTTTCAGCAGCTGGTAACAGTTACGAAAGTGCAGAGTTTGCGAATGCAACACTGTTTCCAAAAAAACAGTTATTTTTCTTTAATAACTGTAATAAGTGAGCACCAAAATAGTGAGTTTTTTTGTATTCTAGAAATGTTTTTTAAACGTAAATTTGGCTCTTGCTTGTTCAGTTAACTACAACGCAGGCCTAGCAAGTAACCTCTGTAATGTTAATAATAAATCATAACGTGTCTTTGGACACTCTGTTGAGGCTACTGAGAAGCCACAACAACGTGGCGTTTACTTTCCACACTATTTTTCTGTGAATAAACTAAATAATGTTTAACTTAAACTGCTGTACGGCATCCTTTGCTTTGTAATTTAGAGGGATAAAGCAAGGCCTACACAACATAATCTTACTCCTGGAATATTTTTCTACTTTAAATAATATAATTACATAATATTGTTTATTACCTTTTGCAAATGAACGAACATACAAACAAATATCTACATCTTGAACAAATATCTGAACATGAAAATTCCATGTTCGTCCCAGCATTAACTAATATAATTATGATTAAAGAAGCACCACATCTTTTGTATGAAAATACTTTCCTGAAAATGTACTTTTGACAGTCATGGGTAAGCACTGATATTTTGCCCATCCCTGAACTAAGGTAACCTAAAGTTATCTAAGACTAGTGGTAATCAAGGTCTATGACACCATCTCCATGTGATCTTTTTCTTACCTTCCTGTAACAGCACTTTGAGGGGATATGCATGCTTTTAGACAGAAATCTTTCAAATGTTTCTTGGCATAACTGTTGTAGTTCATCCTCTGACTTGCCTTGTTCTGACAGCAAACATATTAACCCTGTATTCTGTGACAATGTAAGTTTTAATGGATGGGGGAGTTTTGAGCATGTTTACAATAGCATTGACACATATTATAATCTCTGTGACTGACCAGTTGTCATGTTTTCTATAAACATTCTTACCTTCAACTTTTTGGTCCGCTGATGAAAACAACATTGTTGACAATCCCTGGAGGCAATTTTTTTATGACACATTTGTTGGAAAGACATTTAGCAAAACCTGCTTAATGGGGAGTATCTGTTTAACTTAGAAAATACAGTTTTGATGCACTTTACATGTGCTCGCCGTATTTATACTATATAATTTCATTTCAATAGAATACCAGAGAACCAGATGCCACAGCACATTATTAAATCAAGCTGAATCACTTTGCTATCCAAATTATATGTGTGGACACTTTATGTCAACACAAAACACAATGTTCCCTGCTTGTAACACATGTCCGAAAAAGAAGCTTCACATTAAACTCCCATCGTCATCAGGAAGTGTGACAAAAACCTGTCTGCAGCTGGAAATGAGGGTCATTTCAAGAATATATCACAGATGGAGACAGGCTCCATTTTCAGTTAATGCTTGGTAATTGGAGCTTCTCTCCACAGACAGCAATCAATAGAAATGATAACACTGTTAGAAGGTCATTTGGCAAACACTGTACATGAATGCACTTCAATAACACCCATACGTAAAAACTAAAATAACATAACGGCCAACTACATTGTAGCATTTCTTTCTGGACTTTAAGTTGTGTTTTCATATAATACTGAAATTTTGACTCAACATATATTAATATATAACTAAAATCTAAATCATTTATTATTTTTTTTTTTTTTAGAAACAACGCTCTGCAAGGCAATTTAAATTAGCAGCCAGAAAAAAAGTCTGAAAAGCTCCTGTAATTTATCAACTGAAAACATTAAATCAAATAGCAATTTAAAAGCAGTATTATGTTTATGGAACTGATCTGTAGCAATGTAAGAAACCAAAGTGATGCTACAGTACAAAGAACAAGAAGCACATCCACCGAGAAGTGCTACCCACTGTTGCTCCGACCAAAACAGATTTTACTTACAGAATATTCAATGGTCCCTTTAGGTTTCTGGAAAGACATCCGACGCCCATCTTTCTTCTCTGGAGTCTTCTTCTGGCCAGTATCTGAAAACAAACGAGGCAAGGTGCGTATTACATTCATGTTGCCCTCTACCCAGCTTGTCACAGGCTGCTGAATCCAGCCCTGTGGGCAGACAGCTCCTCCGTCACCTAAAAACAGTTTGCACTGCAAGAGACTCTACCCCTCTGCTTCTCTAACACACCCAGCCAACTGATAGGCAGATTCCTCTCTTCACCAAGCTGTTTCCAGGCTTCAGTTTCCAGACTGACAAAGACCTCCTTGACCTCTGTGAGGCAGTAAACAACAGAGTCACCTACTAGCATCCTGCAGGGCCATTAAGATGGGATAGGCTGAATAGTCGACATATCATATCAACCAAGGTTACCCCATTACAAAAGCTTACAGGTTTCATTTTGTTTTGCTATAGTATTGCACAGAACTACCCTTCCAATACAGTGCAGGTGCCAGAAACAATTGCTATTGTACAGCAAGTTAGAAAAAGCAATGCAGATTTATTTTTAAATAAAAAAAAAAAAAAAAAAAAATCGTGTTGTCTTTAAACCATCAGTAGCAATGCACTGCCCATGTGAACATGTATGTCTGCCTTTGAATAGCACATTTAAAGCAGAAGAGAACACTGTGCTTGTTGCCGTTATGCTGTGCTGAAATAAAGTCAAGTTTGCATCCTGTTTGATTTCTTACAACTTGTCATCCAAAATTGAGACGCGTTGCACTTGCGTTTGTGTGCTGTATTGCCACTGACTCAAACACTATTCTGCATTGTTTTAAACTTTATTTATGAAACTCAATTTAAATATATAAACGGAACGTACTGGACACCGAGAAAGCAGGCTTAAGTCTACATTATTTGAAAGACAGTCAGAGGGCGTGTACAAGAACATATATTTTCTTTCAACATGCACAAAAAGGTAAATTAATAGTAATATTTACATATTTTCCAGCCTATTGATTTAGAACAGAGATTGAACACAGTTTGAAAAATGCAGTACCAATTGAGGTCCTTTACTATCGACCCCATATTAGACAAGGAGGTTAAAGGAAATTGCGGATGCATTTTCACACTAGGGTATGTATGCAATAAGGCCCAGCAGGGTGTCCATATCTAACATATGACGCCTCAGGGAGTTGTGTGACACGAGACAAAGTCTGCAAGATATAAATAGCTGTGATATGCATGCAAGTCCCTCCAACACCCAAGAAGTCTGTATATTTGACATATACGGACACCCCGAAGGGCCTTATTGCATTTATAATTCAGTTTAAATTGTGGCATTTTAGGGCAAATTTTTTTTATTTTTTTATTTTTTTAAATATCCTTAGGCCAATAAAGTAGTCCCAACTATAACTTTGAACTTCACACCAATACCCCTTTCACACAGTCGAGTTAAGACAACCCAGCACTGATGCGGCATTTTTGTCTGTTTTAACTACCTATAGCGTGAGGTGGTTCAGACACGGCACTGGACCGTCTTAACTCCTGTGTGAAATGTGTGTTTTTAAAGAACAAGATTACCGTGATGGTTTAAAAAAAACAGATCCACTGTCTGATAGATACAGTCAACCTCAATTAACTCCACTGGTGGATAACTCAACATTAACGCTTAATTAAGGGGACCAAGACTGTCAAACTTTCAGCATATAAAATCTATGCATCCTCCTTCTTATTTTTTCTATTCAACACTACAGTTTACTCGTAACTTGACACTTATTACCAGTACCAAAGAGGTAAAAACTATTAAAGACTAGTGGATAACTCGACACTTTTGTTCCACATAACTGAACTCTGACTTGAAACTGATAGTTCATTCACTCCTTCGCAACTGCCAAGTGCAGCTGGTTATAGTATCAGTGCACTGCACTGCATAATGAGTCAGAAATGAAAACGTAGTTCTCATTCAGTTGGCTTTAAAGCTCAGGTTATTCGGGATAAAAAGCTTGTCAGCAAAACTTTCAAAGCGCATATTTTTGCATGCGGAACAATCGATAATGTTCAATTTCTGTGTGAAACTAAGTTGTTTATTATTGTTTTTGTTCACAGAGTTAATTCTGTATAACTGTTAACTGTTGCTATTTAAGTCATCAGATTAGACAGTACAAGCCAATATCTAAAAGTATAGTCAACAGTTTCTGAAGTTTGTAGCTGGATTGTTTTCGTTAAAATAACGCTGTAGTTATTTTATTAATTCTTATTTCAGTGGAACTATACGAGTTGTACTGAGTGTAGTGTCCTGAAATGTACTGATGCCCCTTTAAGTATTACAAAGTAACCGGTAGTCGCACAAAGGAAGTAAGGTTAAGAATTGGAAGGATCGTTAGACAGACAGTGTGTGGATAGACATGGCAAGAACAGCAGCAGCAGAGCATTAGTGCAGCAGGATAGTAATAAACATCATTAATGTGAACTAATAAACCATGCAATAAAGTTCATGTGAATTGAGACCCACCTGTGCATCTGAATCTCCATTACATGTTTACTAAAGAGTAAGGACATTACAATGAGTTTGTACAGCACTGTACTGCAATTGATTCATTCACTACAGTTCTTTCAACCGTTTTCATAAGGACATTTAAGTAAAAATAAACTTGTAAAAACTGTAAACGTGCGAGTTCTTTTATTTATGAATGTTAATGCCATGGCTCATGTGCACCCATGGTTAACTGTACACCTTGGATAAGCCGACACTAACTGGCATCCCGAGGGGTGTCTAGTTAACCGAGACTGACTATTTATTTGTTGATACACTGTGGACTTATTGATTTTGCTGAAACAGCATGAAAAATAAAAACGCACACAATACACCAAACAAAGATGTTTGATACTGGGAAGAACAACCATGACATGTTCTCAATCTTCAAGTAGCTGGTTATTAGCAAAAGGTATGCGAAACAAAACAATTTGTGCACTTCTAGAAACATAGTTTTGTTTGTAGCGCTTCAATAAGGTAAGTTAAATGTGTGAATTCAGAAGAATATGTATTCATACAGGTAAGATGCTGACGCTCCACTAAAGTGATGTATGTCAAACAATAACATGGTCCTGTGTCAGAGCAACAGGGGGCTCTCTACATATCATGCCCTTGTATCGAGTGGGTCAATACAGAACAGATCAAGAAGCTGTCATTATTATCCTTGTGCAACACACTGCTTCTGTAAAAGCACCTGTCCCTTTAATGTTTAAAATATTGAAAACAGTGACCTGGTCTGCATATCAGTAAAGGCCTTTAATAATTACCAGCCTTTCTGAGGATTACCCAAAAAAGAAACCTGCAATAGCTAATCTGTAAGATAACAGAAGACCTTTAATGTAAAAACTTTAATATATTTGCTGTTACAGTGTCTAAGAAAAGAGCACAAATGCAGTGGCTATAATAAAAACTGTGACACTGAGATTTTAACACCATGTTGAATTAATAAGTTAAATAGGTCATCCGTAGTAAAATATAAAAGTACCAGTGTATGCAAAAAACAAAACCCAACTACGCAATTCAACATTAATTTCTGTCCCATTACAGATAACATCCTCAGGTTTCAAAGATCTAGAAGTAAAATAGATCAAAAATAAAAACAAAAGAATATACTTCAACACAGTTAGTATTGGCTTAAAATTAAAAATAAACTCAAATACACACACTCTCTATTGCTGACGCTATCGCTAACTTGGAGTGAGAATTTTACATTATACTAAACATACATTCAATACATAAACCTATAAGGAACTGCTTCGGACCACTTCAAAGCAACAGACAAGCACAGACAAGCCCTGTACTTGCCGCATCGCACTTTGCTCCACCACATGTTCACGCACACGCACACCGCTTGCCTGCACTGCTGCTTTTAGATCTCAGCTGCCACCATAAATCGGGAAGTTATGTAGTCAGGCAAATTCAAGTAGATGTAGATCTTTTTAAACACAATCCATTGTTTTACACCACAGAGTAAAACATAAAACTACAAGCAATTTAATACAGTAATGCACAGATACTGAAAAAATGAGTTCTTGAAATATACTAAAGGTGTAACCCTGTTTTAATTTAAAACACTTGTGATGCCATTTCCCCGATACAGACTGTATTACAATCTGCTGCTTGCTTGCATGCATATCACAGCTATCTTGCATCTTATGACCTTAGACAGGTAGGCTCTGCTGGAAATGGTTCCCCAAAGAGCCCGCTGTGACAAATTAGCCTAAATAAATTAGTTCTGTGGTTGACAAATACAAACGCAAAGCAGCAATGCAGTCTTCCATTATACACAGCCTTTCATCACATTAACAAAAGAAATACACAGGAATATTTTGCAAGCAAATAACTAACACACACACACACACACACACAGATTTGGTGAACCAAACAAATTAGGGCCATCAGTTTTAGGTCAGACAAAAGTAATAGCTTTTCCCTTGCTATTTTCATTCTGAGTAGTTCTGGGTTGTCTTGCTCTAATATTAAAATAAGCTGTATCATCATTTTCCTCTCAATCTGCCAATTATAGTACCTAACTGAGCTTGGCTGTGCATACTTCCTCCTTCCATTCAAATCATGTGACAATGGCACTGGTTATTTTGGTACAGTAGGTACACTGACAAACACCAGTGTCTAAGGAAACAGTCAGGAGATTATATATATATATATTAAATGTTCAGTAGCAATACACACTATTAACATGCTCTTGTTTTCTCCTGCTGTAGAGTTAAGCCCTACTGTACCATTTTCCCACTTTAATCTACTTCTGTTATTTCTGGTGTTTTATGCCATATTCTACTGTATGAGTTTTCTTGCTGCTAGATTTACAACCATTTTAGCCATCAATGTTACAGCAAACTAATGATCTGACACACTTCTACCTTGTGCATTTTTTAACACTTTCCCAAAGGGTCTTTGGCCCTTCACCACTTCATAATGCAACTAAATAAGTAAATAAATAAATAAAATCCTCATGGACCTACTGATAATTTTGAAATAGGGAACCAACTACATTTTCATCTCTGCTGGATTGAGTAGCGTCGTCAGTGTGCTTACTACTTCCCCCATACCTGAGTTACTAATTGATGAGCTTATCAGGTACACTGGCTGTAAAATCAATTTCTCAGATAAATACACTGTCTAAATACAATTTTATTTCAGTACTGGTGTTCCTCCATCTGCCTATTGTAACCGTTTCTCATCTGAAAATATTCACGTACACATTTGTTACGGTTTTTATGGATTGATTTATGTATGTATTTACTGTCATCAGGTCTGCAATGTTGGCTGGTAGGGTTGAATGGAAATGTACAAGCCAGTAAAGTAATACTTAAAGGTGGAGGAAGAAGACCCACTACTAGGCCTACAGCACTTCCATACCTGACTTGAATCCAATACTTTATAAAATATCTCTGAACTCTGCAAAAGCTTGACACATTGATTTTAAATATATCTCACCGTGCTAACTCACAAACACTTGGATGTATATTTAATATACAGGATTGTACAGAAACGAGCACAACTATTGCATTTAAAATAAATAACATAATGGCGGTAATAAACAGCACTTGCATGGTTTATGCACACACCTAAAAGCCGATATATTGCTGAATGTATCTAAAAATTAAAGTGTTTGATTTGGGCGTCTGAAAAATTATTTTGAGAAAATGATCACATGTAAAGTTTGATTCCAATGTATTACATCTGCCAAACACGCAGTTATTTTATTGTATCTCTTCCCAAAATATAAAATAATACATGCTTCAAAATGCGACAAGTGCTCTTTGCAAGAAATTACTTGATACCCTTCTGGAAGTCCTGATCTAGCTGGAACAGAGACAGTGTTTACCGAGGAACGCTTGATCCGGTGGTAATCAGATATTACAAATGGATGAGCCCAGTAGAAAAGTACTGTATGTAGTAAATGCTGATTTATGAATACGGTGTACATCTGTTTTATAATACCGAGTACTTTTCTTTTATTTTGCAATCTGCGAGACCACTTTGCAAACTAACCTGACACCGTTTGCAAAACAAACCGAGCTAAGAATAAACAAATGCTTATAAAAAGGTCAAGTGTTATGCTAAGGCATGTATTATCAAAAAGCGTTTTATCAATCGATTATCCATAAAAAGGCACATGTCCAAACCTGTTAACTGCTGTACAGTCGTATTCTCATCAGCAGTTTCAACATTTTCATCTTTCGTTATGGAACCTTTAGACACAGTTTCTCGAGTTCCAGGATAGCTTCTGTTGAAAACAATCTCTCTCAAAGTTCGGGAACTTTTACCCGTAAATGACAACAAATAATCCATTTTAATATGGTTGACACCTGCCTTTCTACAGGGAAACAAATTACAATTCTTAACAAATGCTTCTACACTAGTTACTCTCCACGTTTCAAACAAAATACAAATGAAGCAAACTTCAGCTACTATAACACCAGAAGTTCAAACAGGAACTGAGAAGCATCAACAACTGCGGGAAACTTATTTTAAACAGGCAATGACACTCCAGCTGCTGTTTCCCAAATGCACGGTACAGTATTTGTATTTAACACGTGCTATGTGTTAAAACAGAAATTAGAAGTTTATCTGTGACGCCTCTTAAAAGGGCAATGGCTGGAATAAAATAAGTAGTTCCCTGTCAGTAGTTCCGTCACGTTTCTTTTCACTTATTTAGATAGACAATTGGTTACATGATTAAAATAACAGTTGCCATGCCGTCTGGTTTTTTTTTTTTTTTTTTTGAAATTTTGCATTTTTCAAATGTATTCGATTAGATTTTTCATAATGTTGGATTTAGACGTGACGCCTTTCCAAAAATGCTAATTTTTTATCTTCAGTTTGAAAAGAGAAGCAGGTAAATGTGGCATAATACTTAACACCACAGTTATGGTGATGCACTAATGAGGACCAACAGCAATACATTGTAAAACTTTTTGTGAGCTTTTAAATACCAATATTGGTCATGTTTTTTATTTTTTTTTATTTTATTTTATTAACTGGTTAAATAAACTTTTAAACTATAACACTGTAATAGGCTAATGCTTAGCAAATTATACGAGGTTTTATTTTAGTAAATAATTTGTTATTCATTACAAACAGGTTAATGTATCTGTCCCAGGGTAGTATACTGGGGATACATTAGTTATGGGGCAGTGAAATTAATAAAGGGTATTGTGGGCTAGCACCAGTAAAGCAGTGGACAAATGTACAGTATAATTATTTATCCGAGCCTTATGTTAAGTCTGATTGGCCCATATCCAGTGTTACTTCAGGTATAAATGGCAGGACAAAACAAAAGGTTCATACCTGGATATATCCGATCAATGCTGTGTCAATCAAAACGTGATACTGCATCAAATGCCATACTGCATATTTGTGTTTATGTATTGATTTAGAGTTACCTGCCATTTCAAGCCCTGTGGATATCACATATTTTAATGGGATATATACAAACGGTTATACATGTATTCACTATTGCAATATAAAATGTTGTTGTGTCCTTGTATTTTCTTTTACTTAAGATGGTATCGAGATAGGGTTCTGAACAAGAGTTTTGTATGACCTTCCAAAAGCCAAAGGCAAGTCTGAGAATAGTTGCAGAGAAAGAGCTAGACTGTAGCTGTTTGGACTTTGTATTCCAATGTTTGTCAGCAGGAGAGAGAGAGAGAGAGAGAGAGAGAGAGAGAGAGAGAGAGAGAGAGAGAGAGAGAGAGAGAGAGAGAGAGAGAGAGAGAGAGAGAGATTATTTAGAGAATGTACTGAGTTTCAGGGGTCCCTGTAAATAGTTGCATCACTTGCAAGGCCACAATGTCTAAAGCTGGTGCAAAGCAGAACTGTTTTGCTAACCTACGTGATAAAGCTTTGAAGCAAATGGAATGATATAACCTGAACAACAGGGGCTATTTTGTGAAACAAATAAGCTGTTATGAAAGATGTAAACATCAAGTGCTGTTTGTTTACAGTCTGTAAAGTTTAAATTGTTCGTCACATGCAGAGACAGGAATTTACTGTATGCCTGTACGCAAAAACAAAACAGAGGCCACTGGTTTCCTTGATAAAAACATAGCTGCCAGTACCTTGTTACCATTAAATGACGTCACGGCTATGTGTAATCCAACTTTGACCCCTCACTGAATTTGCTATATTTTTCAAAATGACAAGAAAAAAAAACAAAAACAAAAAAAAAATAAGGGTAGACTGCAGGGTAGACTTGTCAGGTCAAAACTCTACCGAGGCCATATGGAAAAAAAAAAATCAAAACCTAATGAAAGAAAAAAAAAGTTAAAATGCCATGTGAAGCTATCTACATTATTATTATTATTATTATTATTATTATTATTATTATTATTATTATTATTATTTATTAATTTGCAGACACGCTTATCCAGGGCAACTTACAATTTTTACATAATATCAAAGTATAAAATATCACATTACAGAATATCATAATACAGATAAGCGCAGATATGAAAGTACAATAAGATCAAATCCAAGAGCAAAATAAAGAATACAGTAAATTATAAGAGTGAGTTTGACTAAGAGCAGTTAAAACATAAATACTTTCTTAAATGAGTAAAGTCCAGTAAGAACACATAGACAGTATGTAAGAACAGTAAGAGCAATTACAAAAAACGTGAGTACGATTACCTGTAAGAGTAAAATCAAATACAACATACAACAAGTAGTTATAGTTAGGAACAGTAGTTGAATATATGGGGCAGCTCAGTGCAAGTACAAGCTGATGCAAATATTGGTACAACTGGGTGTCACATAGTCCAGTATGGTTGAGAGCTGTGATGTTTACAGATGCTGTATGAACAGTTGTGTCTTGCAGTAGTATTAAGCAGTACACGTTTAATAAGCAAGGTTAAAGCAAAAGCATAAACACTTTTTTTTCTTTACCTTGCAGACCCTTATCAAAGTGAAAAAAGAAACTACAGATCTAAAGCTATTTAACTAAGAGCACCTGATTACAGTAAAGTGTATTCATGTTCCAATAATAGGGACCCTTATCTCTTTTACGTGTGGCTGACCACATGTAAATTTCACATAAAATGTTCTTGGAGTGAAAAATGTAAATGACATTGCATAACACCATCAGATTATTTTTAATATACAAAACCTACATTTTCATAGATTAACAAAGGTTTGTGAAAGGACCATTATTAAAAGATACGCAGCATAACATGAATGTAACGACAGTATGTGAGAAATGGCTTTGCAATAGTTTATTTATTTATTTATTTATTTTTTAAACTTGGTCTCTTATGAAGTCACATTTTATATTTCTGAGCAATGGACCAAGCTTCAGGAAGAAATCTACTAGTTTGGGTGCGTAAAATGCAACATTACCTTGAAATCACAAGTACTTCTAATAAATACAGTACATACTTTAATGCTAACTTATGGGGTATGTATTAACTACAGCCTTACAGCCTCAAATATAACAGCATAAACAAAATACTTTAAAAAAAGGGTTGACAGGCTCCCAATGTATATGTTCTGTATAATGTACATATTTAGTATTTCAGCAAATGGCTATTATAGAAGCAGAGGTACTGTGAAGTACTGAAGGCCCTTACGTGGCTAAAGGAATGTCAATAATCTCTATGGTACCTATTTTGTGGACCTCAGGCAAACCCACATTCTAGCATATGCAGTCTGCTGCACACCAGTCAGACCATTTGAAAATTAGGGCAGTTCACACGTTAATATATACAAGAATTTCGATTCCTACTTCCAAAAAGCTTGTTTCTTCCTACCTGTCCTACTTTTAGAATGATGCTAGGCTATTTATTTTTGCCTCGTGGTCCCCCATAACACCAAATACATTTATATAAATGTGAAACAAAAAATTAAGAGACCACTGCAAATTTTTCTTAAATCAGCATCTCTACATGTATGGCAGCCATTCCATTCCAGTGTCTGCTGAATTCCAACACAGGCACACCTCATTTAATTAATGAGGTACTGATTAGGGGATCACCTGAACCAAATCTTATTTAACGAGGAGAAGTATAAAAACCACTCCTGTGGTCATCACTATCCTCTTGCAATAGGACCAGCTGGATGGCAAAACAGTGCTAGTAGTACCTCAAAAGTAATTGGAATCAGAAAGTAACTATTGACCATGCCCAAAGAGTTGAAAAGGAAAGTTCTGAGTGAGGAAAAGAAGGGTTCAATTCTGGCTTCACTGGCAGAGGGATACAATGAGCATCGGGTTGCTTCCATCCTTAAAATTTCAAAGACGGCGGTTCATAAGAACAAGGTCAAGCAGCACACATTGGGGACAACAAAGCTACAGTCCACCAGAGGGCGAAAACGACTCTCCACTGACCAGGATGACCGCCAACTCATTAGAATGTCACTCAGCAACCGTAGGATGACATCAAGTGACCTACAAAAAGAATGGCAAACGGCAGCTGGGGTGAAGTGCACGGCAAGGACGGTTCGAAACAGGCTCCTAGGGGCAGGGCTGAAGTCGTGCAAAGCTAGAAACAATCAGAAGCAAAGAAGAGCCAGGCTGAGGTTTGCAAAAGACCATAAGGATTGGACCGTAGAGGACTGGAGTAAGGTCATCTTCTCTGATGAGTCCAATTTTCAGCTTTACCCAACACCTGGTCGTCTAATGGTTAGACGGAGACCTGGAGAGGCCTACAAGCCACAGTGTCTCGCACCTACTGTGAAATGTGGTGGAGGATCGGTGATGATCTGGAGGTGCTTCAGCAAGGCTGGAATCGGGCAGATTTGTCTTTGTGAACGCATGAATCAAGCCAAGTACAAGGTTGTCCTGGAAGGAAACTTGCTTCCTTCTGCTCTGACAATGTTCCCCAACTCTGAGGATTGGTTTTTCCAGCAGGACAATGCTCCGCCATACAGCCAGGTCAATCAAGGTGTGGCTGGAGGACCACCAGATCAAGACCCTGTCATGGCCAGCCCAATCTCCAGACCTGAACCCCACTGAAAACCTCTGGAATGTGATCAAGAGGAAGATGGATGGTCACAAGCCATCAAACAAACCCGAGCTGCTTGAAATTTTGCGCCAGGAGTGGCATAAAGTCACCCAACATCAATGTGAAAGACTGGTGGACAGCATGCCAAGACGCATGAAAGCTGTGATTGAAAATCAGGGTTATTCCACCAAATATTGATTTCTGAACTCTTCCCAAGTTAAAACATTAGTATTGTGTTGTTTAAAAATGAACATGAACTTATTTTCTTTGCATTATTCAAGGTCTGACAACACTGCAGCTTTTTTGTTATTTAGACCAGTTGTCATTTTCTGCAAATAAATGCTCTAAATGACAATATTTTTATTCGGAATTTGGGAGGAATGTTGTCAGTAGTTTATAGAATGAAATTAAAATGTTCATTTTACCCAAACACATACATAATTATTATTATTTTATTTATTTTTATTTTTTTAATTTGTATAACACACTGTGACAGAGATCGAATGACTCTTGGTGTTACATCTCCTTCCCGACCTGTGAGGGCACTGTGTAAAGGGAACAGAATACCCTGGATTGGATGGCCCGACAATTCATTCCCAGGGTTCGACTGAAGTCGGCCCTCTAGAAAAGGGCGGAGCCATGGCATACTAAATCATTGACCCGGAAGGTTAACGGTGTGGCATCCACAGATTGGAGGAGCGGTTGTACTCGTTAACCAAGGGGTCATGGTTGACAGTATATAAAGGGGACGTAGTGATGTGATCTGTTCCTTGTGAAAGTTATGCTAAGAACCGAAAGGACCCGTACTGTGATTATTACCGTGACTGTTTAAGATGCACTGTTTGTTTGTTCATTAGACTAGATGACTAACACGATCCAGAGCTGCCCCCCACAGCTAGCACTAAACCAGGACAACCCTACACATTGTATCACGAATAAATTGTACTTCACAGCGAGCACTACAGCACTCACTTTGGACTGATGATGGTGTTTGTGTCTTGTGTGTGTATGTACTGGACTGTTGTCTATTATATACGGGACTGCAACCAATAATTATCCACTGTGCAACACACATCACTGTGTATTCCAACCCTCTTACTGTTTACTGTTTTGGTTATCAGACCGTTTGGATTACGACTTTGTCTATTTACTTCCTCACTTCTCTCACGCACACCACATAACTCCCTAGTTCAGCTCGCCTTGTTTATTACCTTCCTTGATTCTCCCACACACTCCACACAGCTCCTAGTTCAGCTAGCCTTGTCTATTCCCTTCCTCATTTCTCCTACGTAGCTCCTAGTTCAGCTTGCCTTGTCTATTCCCTACCTCGTTTCTCCCACGCTACACTCTCTTGTACTCACCTATCACTGTCTTCTGCTCGCTCCTACCTCCAGACTATTATTTCTTTTGCACAATGAAGCACTTTCATGCACTTTTATTTTTACAAAACAAAATAAACACAACAAAACAAAAGCCTAGCTCAACCATAGAGCCTAATTGCACTTGAAACAATCCCTAACTATCAGACTGGATGGCTAAGCCGTTTACCAGCAACAAACACTTTAACAAGTACTTTACACAATACCTTTGTTTGTTTGTTTGTTTGTTTGTTTGTTTGTTTGTTTTAAACAGCACTTCTCTTCATAAACTAGCTCCCTGGTGATCTCTGCTCTAATGGAGCTGGAAGCTCTCTTTTATAGTATAAAAATGTACATTATAAATATCATATGGGAGATATTGAAATTGGAGAAGGAATCTATGAAAAAGACCTAGGAGTTTTTGTTGACTCAGAAATGTCTTCATCTAGGCAATGTGGGGAAGCTATAAAAAAGACTAACAAGATACTCGGATACATTGTGAAAAGTGTTGAATTTAAATCAAGGGAAGTAATGTTAAAACTGTACAATGCACTTGTAAGACCTCATCTTGAATATTGTGTGCAGTTCTGGTCACCTCGCTATAAAAAAGATATTGCTGCTCTAGAAAGAGTGCAAAGAAGAGCGACCAGAATTATTCCGGGCTTAAAAGGCATGTCATATGCAGACAGGCTAAAAGAATTGAATCTGTTCAGTCTTGAACAAAGAAGACTACGTGGCGACCTAATTCAAGCATTCAAAATTCTAAAAGGTATTGACAGTGTCGACCCAAAGGACTTTTTCAGCCTGAAAAAAGAAACAAGGACCAGGGGTCACAAATGGAGTTTAGAAAAAGGGGCATTCAGAACAGAAAATAGGAGACACTTTTTTACACAGAGAATTGTGAGGGTCTGGAATCAACTCCCCAGTAATGTTGTTGAAGCTGACACCCTGGGATCCTTCAAGAAGCTGCTTGATGAGATTTTGGGATCAATAAGCTACTAACAACCAAACGAGCAAGATGGGCCGAATGGCCTCCTCTCGTTTGTAAACTTTCTTATGTTCTTATGTTCTTATGTATGTGGCTGTTCCCAACTGACACCAATTATCTAATTTGGGAACAGCCACATTTTCACATGTTTTTGGCAGGGACAGGAATTAACCTCATCCCTGCCAACCACCACCAAAACACAAACACCACACAGACTTTATTTACATGCAGAGCTCTTGTTCATATAAGGAAATCAGTCAATTGAAATAAATTCATTAGGCCCTAATTTATGGATTTCACATGACTGGCAATACAGATATGTTGGTCACAGATACCCTAAAAAAAAGGTAGGGGCGTGGATCAGAAAACCAGTCACTATCTGGTGTGACCACCATTTGCCTCATGCAGCGCGACACATCTCCTTCGCATAGAGTTGATCAGGCTGTTGATTGTGCCTGTGGAATGTTGTCCCACTCCTCTTCAATGGCTGTGCAAAGTTGCTGGATATTGGCGGGAACTGGAACACACTGTCGTACACATCAATCCAGAGAATCCCAAATATGCTCAATGGGTGACATGTCTGGTGAGTATGCAGGCCACGGAAGAACTGGGACATTTTCAGCTTCCAGGAATTGTGTACAGATCCTTGCGACATGGGGCTGTGCATTATCATGCTGAAACATGAGGTGATGGCGGCAGATGAATGGCACGACAGTGGGCCTCACGATCTCATCACGGTATCTCTATGCATTCAAACTGCCATCGATAAAATGCAATTGTGTTCATTGTCTGTAGCTTATGCCTGCCTATACCATAACCCCACCGCCACCTTGGGGCACTCACAACACTGACATCTGCAAACCACTCACCCACATGACGCCATACATGCTGTCTGCCATCTGCCCGGTACAGTTGAAACCGGGATTCATCTATGAAGAGCACAGTGGCCAGTGGCCAGTGGCCATTGAAGGTGAGCATTTGCCCACTGAAGTCGATTACGATGCCGAACTGCAGTCAGGTCAAGATCCTGGTGAGGATGACGAGCACGCAGATGAGCTTCCCTGAGACTGTTTCTGACAGTTTGTGCATTAATTCTTCGGTTGTGCAAACCCACAGTTTCATTAGCTGTCCGAGTGGCTGGTCTCAGACGATCCAGCAGGTGAAGAAGCCGGATGTGGAGGTCCTGGGCTGGCCTGGTTGTCTGCGGTTGTGAGGCCGTTCGGACGTACTGCCAAATTCTCTAAAACAAAGTTGGAGGCGGCTTATGGTAGAGAAATGAACATTCAATTCTCTGGCAATAGCTCTGGTGGACATTCCTGCAGTCGGCATGCCAATTGCATACTCCCTGAAAACTTGAGACATCTGCGGCACTGTGTTGTGTGACAAAATTGCACATTTTAGAGTGGCCTTGTATTGTCCCCAGCACAAGGTGCACCTGTGTAATGATGATGCTGTTTAATCAGCTTCTTGATATGCCACACCTGTCAGGTGGATGGATTATCTTGGCAAAGGAGAAATGCTCACTAACAGGGATGTAAATAAATTTGTGCACAAAATTTGAAAGAAATAAGCTTTTGTGCGTATTTCTGGGATCTTTTATTTCAGCTCATGAAACATGGGACCAACACTTTACATGTTGCATTTATATTTTTGTTCAGTGTATATTCTTTATTTTGCTCATATTTTAAGTTGATCTTATACTTTACAACTGCTCTTATCCGTAATATGATATTCTATACAGTGATATTCAACAATGTGATATTTTGTAATGTGATACTTTTGACACCTGTAAGTTGCCCTGGATAAGTGTGTCTGCTAATAAATAAATAAATAAATAAATAAATAAATAATCCATCCGTCCATCCAGGTAATAGTAACCGCTTTAATCCTTTTACAGGGTACGGTGAATGCCCAGTGCCACTCGGTCCGGGAGCGTAATAATATAATAATAATAATAATAATAATAATAATAATAATAATAATAATAATAATGCAATTCTTTTGTTATCACAATCAAACCAAGTAGCGGTTTAAATGTGATGGATCTGTTTCCAATTTGTACGGTTTAGAAAGAAAATAAGTTCTTAGTGGACAAAATAGTGTGGAGGAATAAACAACCATCCTTTATTAATAATACAAAATATATGAATACATTATAAGAAAAATTGTTTTATGCCACACACACCTGTACACAGTTGTCCAGAGATGGTAACTCAGTGGTGACAATTGTACCATGGTGATGCAATGGATTACTGGTGTGTACTGGTTAAAAAAAAAACTCACTGCACTTGAAAATTCTACTGATATTCTAATTAGGCATTGTGAGGCCACTGCAATCTATGGAAGTTCAGATTTTTAGAACCCATGACTGATGTGAGGGAGGGCATTTCACTCTCATCAACATTAAACAATAAATGCCAGAAATTTCCCTGGAATGAATCGTCAGACCGTCCAGCCCGGGGCACGCTGTTCCTTTTCCACAACAGGTCGAAAGGAAGGTTTATAACCAAAGTTCATTTTTTCTCTTTCACAATCTCCCAAGTAAGAAAAATATTTGGATTGATTGTATTTTCATATTGAAACAGTGAGTGTATTTACATGCACCAATGTTTAGATACATTTTTAGACCAGGGGGTCCCAAACATTTTTACCTGAGGCCCACCTGTTCAGCTGCATTAGGCACAGCGGCCACTATTAGCACTGATTGGGAAAATGTCAGATTATATGTTTAAACCTGTAACATTATAAATAACCCTAATCTAAACTGTCCTTTATTCATTTGAATAAATCTTGTGAAAGATGGAAATCACGTTGAATATGCACAGAGTGAAAAAACTTTTTGAAACATTTTAATTTTAGTAAATAAAATAAATTGCCAAATCTAAACAGACATTTTTATCAAACCTTTTTTATTCACAAAAAAAGACAAATGCGCACAATGCCGAAGGAAACGACAGCCGTGCATAAGTTACTTTTTTCGCCACTCCTCTGTTCAACCAAATACAACTTGCAAAATCACATTCAGTTGGCTTGCAACACCCCCCCCCCCAAAAAAAAATCGCTGAGAGCACCAAAACAAAATTTCTCAAAATAAATCCATCTGCAGTGAAATTTGAAGCAGTCAAAAACATTTTTGTGTGTGTTTTTTTTTAATTATTATTACTTTCCAACAAAACATATTCTAGCATTATTTTAAGTCGACTGTGAGCGAGCCAGTAATCAATAAAATAGCAGTATATCCAAACATTTTATTAAATCAATTACTGGTACGTAACAAGATTTATCAGTTTGATTAATAACTTGATTTAGTTAATATTGAAACATACATCAAAGTAATCAATATTTAAAATGTTAATAACTAATTAGTCACAAAAACATATTCACCATAGGCATCAACTGAATTGTTAAATGAATGTTATCAAGTACAAAAGTTAGTATGAAAACATTTCTACAAAAGAAAAAAAAAAACATTCCAGCACCTCAAAACTGAGCCCACGGTACAAATCCATTCAAACTCCTGAATCTGCCTTTTTTGTTCTTTATACTTTGTAAAACATATTCTTTGGTAGCGGATTCGAAATATTGTAATTTTATTAATAGTGAACACACTGTTTATATCTGCCAGCAGAGTGATCACATGACCTTAACACTGCCCTACTGTCAGAGCACTCGCTCTACATCCCACCTACAGGTAAGCAATCTGTTAGCTCAGATTTGTGAATTTCTGCTTTGATTTACAGTCCGCCACTACTGCCTTGCTACACTTTATTTTTCTACAGTTACAGCTGCTGCCGACAGCTGCTTTTCGCTATTAATAGAAAAAAATACATAGCATGTCATAGGTCATTGCTCCCGTGGCCCACCCTTGGGCCGCAGACCACAGTTTGGGAACCCATGTTTTAGACCACACTGTTTATGTAGAAGTTCAGCAATGTATAAATGCAGACAACTTGTCACCTTCCCTATTTGTGAATTTTAACAACAGTTTATAAACATAGATGTGTTTTCCCTGCAATACAAAAACAGACTTGATCCTATGTACCAGTTCACTAGAAAGTGCTGGCTTCTAAAAATGCTGACTTCCTATCACAACTATTTTTTTTTTTCTACAAACGCTGTCTGAGAAAAATCTGGTGGAAGTTTACTCTGACACTGAGGTAATTGGAAGGTCATGTTTACCAAGGCATACAATAATACAATTAGCAGAGGATTTGAAAGACACATTCCTGCTAAAAGTCAAATCCATATAGTCACAGAGGTGCTACAGCAGACGAAAGCACTAACAAAGAAAAAAGGACAACATTGTAGTAACTCCACTAAGAACCACTCGGGACTATCACAAACACCATAACAAAATAAAGTAACAGTTAAAAAAAAAAAATCATTGATAAAATAAATTTCAAGAAACTTATTCTTTAAAGCTTTCATATGCAGAGTAGAACTTCTAGGACCATTGCTGTCCAATGGCGCTTTATTAAATATGGCAGAATAGTACATTTTGTTTAATTAAATTTTACTATCTTATTAGTTCATTCCTATGTTAGCAATTCCTACTCTTCAGCCTGTCACTCTTTTTAGATCTATAATCAAAACATGTCAAACTTTCAGCATTAACAATGTGGTAGTGTATTGTACATTCTTGGTGGAAAGTTACCAAGGGCCTATGATATCTACCTTGCAGCTGTCTATAAACTAATTAAATGATATTATTATAACCCTAGTTCCCTGAAATAGAAATGTAACCATTACCGTATGGGTATTTACCGCCTAAAGACCCGAAACCTGAATATTGTATTCCAAAGCTACTCAGCGAGCCTGTGACACATTTATGGCCCGCCCCAAAGGGCACAAAAGGACTGTGCTCACAGATATCAGCGTCATTTTTACTTCAAGCCTGCTGTAATCATGGATGCAGCGACCTTGAAGTTTAATAGTTACATTTCTATTTCAGGGAACCAGGGTTATGCTAATAACCTAACGTTCCCTTTCAAGTACAAAATGTAACCATTACCACATGGATGAGTGTATTAAAGCTGTCACAAGGGCAAGATTGCAAAATGCTACATGCCCTGTGCTTTACCATACCTTAGTAACAAGTAGCCACCCTTAACACTCTAGCTACATGGTTTGGAGGATCCATGACATTCAGTCTGTAGAACCTGTTAAAGGTATGGGGAGTAGCCCACACCGCAGCATTGCATCTGTCCTGGACAGATACACACTGGAATAAAGCCCACGAAGTTGTCATGCCCCTGGAGGAATGGGCAGTGAGTTTTTCATGGAGGGGGCAAGTTGGCCAGCTCATAGGCAGTCCTGACTGTGTTACTATCCATTTGGACAGCCGCTGCTTAGACAGGGCTTGACCATAGGACTTCGCCCCATAACAGACAAAAACCTGTTCAGACTGCCTCCAACTTTTTGTCCTGTCAACGTAGCACGCCAGGGCCCGAACTGGGCAGAGAGTATGGAGCTGGAAGGAAAGCCTCCAATTCCAGGTGGATGGAAAGCCTCCAGTTCCACAGACTGGTTGACATGGAATGCCGAGATAGTCTTCAGCAAAAAGGCAAGATTGGTATGGAGCGGGACCTTTGCCCTGGCCTTTGTAAAAATGAAGCAGGCTTTCACTATAGAGAATGCCTGCATCTCACTCACACGCTGTGAGGTGAGAGCAAGAAAAAAAGCTACTTTTAGATTCGATAATATATGCGTAATTAGTAAAACTATTACAGCATTAATGTAATATTGCATAAATTTTTGTAAAACACAATCATTTGTGAAAAATTATGCAGTCAGAAGTAACAAGTACTTATCTGAACCAGGCTCTACGATCAGGTCAGTCTTGAAAGGAAAAATGGCGCTATGTTGGCAGTCTTTTTGTGCCCACAGGAGCAGGCCATGACCTCGGGGCAGTTCTGGTCTTTAGGTGGTAAATACTCATATGGTAATGGTTACATTTCGTACTTGAAAGAGAACTGTGGAATATCATGACACATTCCTGTGTTCAGGTAACACTAAGTAAAAAAAAGGATTTTGTTAATTTTGTTTGTAAATCAGTGCAGACATGAATAACAGTAAACCAGACTTTGCACAGATCTTCATACCATGAGCCAGGTGTGGTGGTGTAATCCAGATGGGAGAAAGAATGTAGTTATAAAGCAACATATCAGAAGCCTTGCTGAGAAATTGCCTCTGTGCATATATAACATTTATGTATATATAATTACAATTATATAATAGAGAAAGGCAAAAGAAACAAAACATCAGAAATTGTCCCCTGGCAATCTTTAATTTGCAGTCCAAAATCCGCTAATATAAATGCAGGAAAACTGTTTATTCAAGCAGCAGCAATATAGCTAACCGTGAATTCAATGAAGCGTTCATCATGCAATAATTTCTTGTTTCATTGCATTTGTTTTGTTATCAGTTAATTACAACAATTGCATTGGAAATAGCTTCACAGTTCAGAAAAAATCAGAAAAAAACATGCTGGCAAGAGAACTGGATGGGAGTTGCTGAAACCCTCACGAGAAACCGTTTACTTTTTACTGTGTTGCAATGTATGTTAACCTACGCTAAGGTTTCTAAAAAATGTAATTCTTCCTGAAAGCCTTTTCAGTTTTTAGTTTGTGGTATGTTAACACAAAAAAACAGGTAAAGCCTGGATTACAGTGACAGAAAAAGTCTATGTAGAGGCAGCCACTTTCCAAGCAAGGTTACCAATTTCTACAGTGTACAGGTAGCTACAAACAACCTGTTGAATTCAGGTTTATTTGGACACTTTTTTGTTATGCCAGTGGATGTTGCTTTTATTAAAGATCTAGTTCAGCTAAACAGGTCTGCAAGGTGCCAGAATGGTCGGTTCTTTAATATTTAACCATGTTTTGTATCACAGTACTGGTTTGTAATCAGTGTGCACTTAACTTGCCAGAAGAATTCAGGAAGCTGGTTGGAATTACTTTGTTTGGGCCAGTGCAGTGCTATACCCATTGCTGATGGCTTTTCTGGCAGAACGTGTTGTGTGTATTCTTCTTATTATTATTTGTTTATTTAGCAGATGCCTTTATCCAAGGCAACTTACAGAGACTAGGGTGTGTGAACTATGCATTAGCTGCAGAGTCACTTACAACAACATCTCACCCAAAAGCACAAGGAGGTTAAGTGACTTGCTCAGGGTCACACAATGTGTCAGTGGTTGAGCTAGGATTTTAACCCCGGGGACCTCCTGGTTACAAGCCCTTTTATTTAACCACTTGACCACAAGGCCTAAAAAAATTAAAAACAACAGGCCACCATTTGTCACAACTAAACCCGTCCAGTTCTAGTAGCCGACTAATCTCAGAACTTTGTCAAGTTAGGTGTTTTGGGTTTAAGCTATTGTGTGGTCCTTTATTGTTACATGCAGCTTAGAAAGTCGTCACTCTCTCTCCACAGTCATTATTTATGTGACGTAGCACATACATACCATGCACATTCCACACGATATAGGATGCACGTGTCTAAAGCATGCACATCCTTTAAGGGGTGGGTAAATCGTCTTCTCATGCTAAAAAGCTGTAAAAAAAAAAAAAGCGTAAGTCGTACATTAAGTTTACGAGACTTCAGTAGTGCAAATCCTGTTTGTGACGTAAACTCGTGCAACTTTTTACTATAATTTGAGGCCATGCCAAACAATCCTTTATTGGCAAGCTTCTTTGACCAAATAGGGAAAAAAGCATACAGTACAAGGGATTTAAAGACCTGTTCATTCACTTTTTTTATACATTTTTTTATGTGACACCATTTATTCAGCGTTTCAGATTATTGGCATTTGACTCTCAAAAAGTGTTTTATAGTTTTATAAGCAAGGTTATTAAAAAACACTGACTCTACTACAAATTAAAAATAAAAAAAAACTTGCAATAAATGCATAAATAAATAAATAACAAATCCCTTCTTTATACTTCATTTTGTTATCTTCATCACTGACCATCAGAAAGCTGATTGCTTTAGCTTAGATTGTTCTGCACCCCTTAGCAATAAGATGCAATTCATTGAACACTAGCTTAAGTACCACCTATCATGATTACTGTGATAGAAATACAATGATTTCTGGTGTTAAATCTTCCTCCCGCCCTGTGAGGGCGCTAAAGAACGAAAGGAGAAGTATCTGGAAGGGCTGGCCTGACAGTTCGTTTCCGGGACCGGGAAGTGGGTCAGCCTGGAAAGAAGCGAGACTCTGTTGTAAGACCGTATTGACCTGAAAGGTAAACGAGGGGCAGCTGCAAGTAATAAGGCAGCTGCAACCGTTTACCTAGATGTCATGCGGGATTACACGTAGGAGCCAGGGTAACGCTGATCTTTTCCTTCGTTTGGGTTAACGCTTGTGTGGCAGGCTGGTGAGTGGATAGAGGCCCAGAGACAGTCTGCAGTTCAAAAAAGTAACAATTTTATTATAAATAAACGCAAAAATAAAGTGCACAAGGGAAAAATAACAGATACTCAAACACAAATAAAGCAAAAACAAAACTCACAAAAATAAAAAAGTTTCCAGGCTGGGCAATGCCTTCACTGGATTTATCAAAATTCAAAAATCACAAAACAACCACAAACACCAACCTGCTTCCTCAGCTCCCTCCTCCTAAATAAAAAGCAGAGGCCTCCTTTTATGTCAGGTGGCTGGGCGCTGACTGATCGTTAATTAAACTAATCATCTAATCAACCCCAGCCACCTGAACACAATGAACCAAGGCAGGTAGGGGAATTTAACCCCATCCCTGCCACAGCTTGGAGAGAGAAGGACTGAGAGAGGAGCTCTCAGAGTGAATTGTGTTCGTGTTTTGTATTGTTGTGTCTGATTGGCGTTGTTTTGGGAAAGGTGAAAACCCATGCGTTAGTGGACACAGGATGTGAGCAAACCTTGATTTGGACAGCTCTCTTGGGCGGTGTGTCGTGGTGGCCACAAGGTCAGGTGGCCATCTTCTGTATCCATGGATACACGGAGGCATACCCCACACTAAAAGTATATTTATCAGTAGGACCGATAAAACGTCACCTCGTAGTCGGGGTGGCGGAAAGTTTGCAGCGCCCAGTTATTCTGGGCCGAGACTGGCCAAACTTTAAACAATTAATGCAAATAATGGCAGTCTCAGCCACACACGTAAACGTGGCAGAAAAAAAAAGGGGAACGAATTGGTGATGTGTTCCCTTTTCATACTGAAATGTTTTCCCCTCTTTTCCATCCTAGAAAAACAAATAAGGAGAGACGGACCGCAAAATAGGAGGGAAAACGTCTTTGAGACAAGGCTGGGGTCTGGTGGGAGAGTGCTGTAATGGTAACAAACGCCAGTCAAAGGGAGTGGGAACGCAGTGTGACCGAGAGAGCGAGGTTACTGGGCCGACTAGGGCAGAGGCTATTCCAGCCCCTCTCAATGTACCGGACCTGTGGTACTCAAGTGAGAACATAGTGTGGGGCCAACATAACAACCCGTCACTGGTGCACGCTTGGGGGCAGGTCTGGTCCATTGAAGGTAAGGATGTTGATGGCGCTGGGGCGCTAGTATATCCACATTTCAGTATTAAGGGGCAATTACTGTATAGGGTAAACCTAGCCGCGGGCACAGGACAGCCTGTAACACAATTGATGGTTCCCCCGTCTTGTCAGACTGAGGTCATGAGGCTGGCGCATGACATCCCTTTTGTGGGGCAACTGGGAGCCGAGAAGATGAGGGAATGGATATTGGCTCAATTCTATTGCTTCGGTCTTCATACGGATGTGTCGAGATATGTAGCCACATGCCCAGACTGCCAGCGAGTAGCGCCGGGTCGAGTGCGCCCCGCCCCTTTGGTCCCACTGCCATTATTTCCACTCCTTTTGAATGCATTGCAATGGACATAATGGGTCCTTTGCTACCTTCTGACTCTGGGTATACGCATATATTAGTAGTGGTGGATTATGCAACATGATACCCGGCGGCAGTTCCATTGAGGTCTACTAGTGCCGCTGCAATAGCCACCGAGTTAGCGCAGATTATGGCTAGAGTAGGGATCCCACAATATATTACAGCAGGTGTACAAAATATTGAAAATACGTCCCATCAGGACATCCGTTTATTATCCACAGTCAGGCGGTCTGGAGGAACATTTTAATCAGACCCTAAAGTCGATACTGAGACGATTCATAACACAAGAGAAAAAACATTGGGCATCGCTTCTTCCCTACCTCCTTTTTGCGGTGAGAGAAGTGCCGCAGAGTTCAATGGGGTTCTCCCCCTTTGAGCTCCTGTACGGCCGGCAGCCTCACGGCATTCTCGACCTGCTGAGAGAGGGGTGGGAGGAGCACAAAGGCTCATCCAAAAATGTAGTGAAGTATGTGCTCCTACTACGAGATCGCCTGGATTTGGTCGGTCGCTTGGCCCAAGACAGCCTCAGATTGGCTCAGCACCAACAGCAGAAGCATTACAACAAAAATGCATGGATTCGATACCTTTTGACCAGGGGACAAGGTAATGCTGCTACTTCCCTCATCACAGTCAAAACTGTGTGCTACATGTCAGGGGCCCCGTATGAGGTGATTCGGGCTATAGGGAAAGTAAATTATGAAATTAGACAGCCCGATCGCCGGAATGAACATGAAATTTACCATGTTAATTTGTTAAAGCCCTGGCAGCACAAGAGCAATTTCTATGGGAGAACAATTGTGTAAGCTTATTGAGGAGTTCAGCAATGTTTTTTCTGATGTGCCCAGCAGAACAAACTTAGTTGAATATGACATTATCTCTCCACCAGGTGTCACAGTGCGAGAGAGACCGTACCGGATCCCGGAAAGTCGACGAAGTGGCGTTCGCAAGGAGGTATGGGATAAGCTTGGGGTGATTGAACCTTCCGGGAGTGAGTGGTGCAGTCCGATTGTTATAGTGGCTAAGAAAGACGGCACCAACCGCTTCTGTGTGGATTTCAGAAAGGTGAACGCTATTGCTAAGTTCGATGCATATCCCATGCCTCGGGTCGACAAACTTTTAGACAGACTGGGAAAAGAAAGGTTTATTTCCACTCTGGACCTGATGAAGAGACACTGGCAAATGCCTTTAACCCACAGCTCCAGAGAGAAAACCGCATTTTCAACACCAGAAGGGCTGTTCCACTTTAAAACCATGCCATTTGGGCTACATGGTGCGCCTGCTACCTTTCAGAGACTGATGGACCAAGTTTTACGCCCACGTCATGAATATGCAGCAGCGTATATTGATGACGTGGTGATTTACAGCTCCACCTGGCAAGAGCATTTGGCTAGGGTTGCAGCCGTTCTTCAGTCTCTAAGGGCAGCCCGGCTGACAGCTAACTTGAGGAAATGTGCGTTTTCCAAAACAGAAACTCAATATTTGGGATTTTTAATGGGGAATGGAAGGGTGAGACCTGTGGTCACCAAAATCCAGGCTTTGGTTGATGCAGCGATCCCCTAAACCAAGACTCAGGTGAGGTCACTACTGGGCTTAGCCGGTTATTACTGCCGCTTCATCCCCGAATACGCCACAGTGGTTAACCTGTTAGTCGACCTCACCAAAAAAAAAGTGCTCCAAATTTAATTAAATGGTCAGCTGAAGGGGCGTTTGATATGATTAAGCATCGACTTTGCCAGGCCCCCTACTCCAAATTTCACCAAGAGATTCATCCTCCACACCGACGCATCGGATGTAGGTTTGGGTGCAGTCTTGTCCCAAAAAGCAGCTGGAGTAGAACACCCGATACTGTACCTATGCAAAAAAATGTTACCTCGGGAACGTAACTACTCCATAGTCGAAGAACAGTGTTTGGCCATTAAATGGGCTACTCACTTTTTACGATACTACCTGCTGGGACACTCATTTGATCTGGTCACAGACCACGCCCTCCCGTCCCTCTGTTCTGCTGAAACAGTGTCTAGCACTGAGAGAAAAAAAAAAGTTTTCAGTGCCATCTCAACACCGCCTCCTGGTGGATCTTTTCAATGCCAATGTACAAAAATAAATATTTACATACTTTTGCATGTTTCAATTAAATAAATGTACTCAGCTTTACTTGTGTAGTTAAAAGTTGAAAATGGGATTAATTTGCTGGTCCATTTATTGTCAGAAGGATATTTAATAAAAAACAAAAAAAACACTTGTTTCCCTAAAAAAAAAATTCTGCTTTTTTTTTTTCAAATCCACTGTTTGACCTGGATTATAAATGCAATATGGACCTTCACGATGTCCGTATATGTTGAATATACTGACTTCTTGGGAGTTGGAGGCACTCGGCTTCGCCTCGTGATGCCGCACGCTCCGAGGCATCCTCGTATTTGACGGACACCCTGTCAGGCCTTATTGCATATTTATGACTATACAATACTTTTGTCACAAAAAATATGTGGTTGAAAACATTTCTGTGTTCTGTGAAGCAATTTTAAACAACACGGCTGATAAATGGCTTTTGGTTATTCAAGACCGCATGGAAAGCTGCAGGAAACAAATTGGATGAAGAAACATATCAACCATGCATCATTGCACGTTATGCTGCCATTTTATTAAAAACAATAACAGGGCACAGACCCATCCTGAAGTTTATATTTAGATCTCAAAATGTCTCTGGCATGAAATTAAAGCGCATGAAGCCAAACGAGTTGCAGTGAAAGAAATGAAACAAGTATTTGTTCAATGTATGCAAATGATGGAGATAATTTTACTTACAAAAGTGGCATGCTCAACCTTCATGTGCGTGAGATAGAGATGTT
The DNA here is from genome assembly GCF_017654505.1 of Polyodon spathula. Lineage (NCBI taxonomy): Eukaryota > Metazoa > Chordata > Actinopteri > Acipenseriformes > Polyodontidae > Polyodon > Polyodon spathula. Next base: position 80,199,141 of record NC_054537.1, read on the forward strand.
AAAAAAATAGCTATTGTGATCAATGTAGTTTACCTTTTATTACTAATAATTTTGTCACCACCCTATTAAGAGAAAGTTAAAGTAATTGTGTATAATCTCAAAAGAATGGTTTGCAGTTTTGTGGCTTTCATATACAATAAATTAATCAATTTTTGTATCTATCTGAAAAGCCGTGGCAAAGCTCTGAAAGGGAAGTCATTTGGATTTTTGATTTTTATTTTTTAATTTTGGGGGGGTACTTTTGTTTTGGCCTCAGGTGGGTATGTGACGATTCCAAGTTTAAACTAGCCTTAAATAAATACTTTTATATATTTTTTTTTAAATCTATTTATTATCACATGATATGTGTTCTTAATCATGAGGTACTTTGTTACTGCTTCTGCATTCATGGATATTGACAGAAAGTTTAACAAAATCAACAGCACAGAAGCTATACAAAAGTACATATCCTGGATTTAGAAGGGTTTTTTAGCAAGTCAAGTTTGTATATTTACAAGACTCGTTGCAAAACAAATGTTAATAGCCTGAGGCTTTCTAAATGTTTAAGTTTATTTCAGTGACAAAACTGCATCAAATAAAATATTTTAACCCAAAAATGGCTATCATACAGTCAATAAAGACCCACAAAAATTACCATATACTTTTTAACAAACTCATTTTTGAAATTTGAAAAATAATACTGTTAAGTATGTTTAATGGAAATGCTACTGTCAACAATAAAATGAAAACAGTATGTCATAGAAGAGCCTGAAGACACTGAATACATTGAGAACATTCTTCTGTACAAAAATGACACACAGCACAGCACATTTTTAGAATGCCATAACTGCTTACAACAGTGAAGCTAAAACTAAACTCTCTAATCATGATACAAACTTTCCTAGGGTGTTCTCAAACTTCATGTTCTAGTGTAAATCTTGGTTTATATACAAGCAGAGTATGAAAATTAAATTCAGTGCCATGCAGTTTTGGAGTTCCATCCCTTGGCATGATGTTATCAAATCCACATCCCCTTCCAAATCTTGAAACAAAAGATACTGTAATTTACAATACTGTACATCTTAAAATTAGCTGGACAATGTGTAGTCTTGATTTCACTTTTCTTAAGTGGTTTATCCCCGAGTTGCCAAGGAACCACAATACAATGCATTTAAATGGCTCATCCTTTCACTATAGTTCTGAATTAAGGTACCTTTCTTATATTAGTAAGGGATAAACAAGTGTTGAATTGCTAAATAAGTAATTAACTGCCTTACAATGCATTACACACTACAGAATACCTTCATAGGCTACTTATTTGACCCCTGAATAATACTGCACTTGGCAATGGCAAATTTATGATTGCGACCACAGACACTTTATCACTGTGGCCACGTGCATTGGTTGTTGTTTTTCTAGAATTGGATGATCATTTTTTTGAAAAAACTTAAATCTGAAACATATGCAACAGAACCACTGACCCTTTATAATCCATTAATGTATCGATATTATTTTAATAAATTATGTAAAAATTGCATTTCAAAAAGCTTTGTTCAATTTAATTATTTTTTTTAAATGGTAAATGTCTTGTAGTGCAGATATCCCGCATTAACAATGTTTTCATTTTTCACCTAAAGCCTAAACAAAATATACCCTTGGGATAACAGTATTAATGGTCCCAGGGCCCCCCCAAGCAGGGGGATCAGGGGGGCCATTGCCCCTGCACTTCTCTGACAAGGGGGAGGGGGGAGGGGACGAGAATATAGTTTGGCTCCCGTACTTTTACTCTAAAAAAAAAATAAAGCTGCCAGTTTTTGTTTTTGGTTTTTTTAAATGTCACAGTGTGGCGACCTGGCAATGTTGTGTATTAACGCGTTACTTTCTTAAACGGTGGTTAATTTAAATTAGAACACAGTTTCTATGGTGATGGGAAAGGAAATCAGAAGGGAACATTTCTTAGCTGGATTTGGCTAGATTGAAAAGGCAGCACCGATCTGCATGACAGAAAGTTGATACACACCAGAGTTTATTTAATAAGGTAAATATTTGGGTTTACCTGTACACCTTACAGTTCTATAATTTAACTGTTGTCATTGTGAGAACCAAATACTAATTGATTCAGATTTAAACAGCTGGAGAAAGCATTATGTAAGGGTTTGCATTTGTTTTACTGTTAAGAAACAAGCCTGTGGTAATCTGTTTATTTAGATAAGTGCATGTAGTTTTGTATAAAATGAAACTAATGCAACTTTGCACTTTTTTTCAAAAATAACCTACTTTAAGCTGTAAGCTATATAAAATGTTTTTCGACTTTTATTTCTGTCCTCTACTTCCTTTAAATCTGTAATTAGCATTGTTAAACCACCTCTTTCTTAATTACATCATGGATATCTGGCAAACAAGCTAATTCATTTTTCTAACTATATATTCAAAAATATATATCTGGTTTACTATGCTTGCAGGCTATTGATTGGAAATTAAATTGGTTATCAATAGAGATGTAAAATAATCCTGTTTGTGTTTTTGTATTACTTGAAAAAGATGATCACATATGAAAGTGAAATTTAAAATACACGCACACATTGTAACATTCATTGGAAGACACAGGAACAAGATAGCAATAGGCTTGTGTGTTTCTCCTTACTGTTTTAGTGTTAGAAATATGACTCCTTCAACACAAACTTTGAGTTAAAATATTTGAAAATATTGCTGCAGATATTATTATAGCTTAAATGAAGAGCATTCCCAGTACGAATGATTTTAAATACAACTTCTTAAAGATCCTGTCGTGCTTGACCAGCAGCAGAACAGCATCACAAAACACGCACTGTTCTTGCTGAGTGCTTTTAAACCTTTGTCTGTTTGCTCAGCCAGGTGGTTGAGAAACTTATGCCAGGGTTTACTTGTTTTATTTGGCAAAAATGTTTTATTTCTTTCCAAGTTTTGTTCTGTATCTATATACATAACTATAATAAATAGCTATATTAACTTGTTGAATTATCAACAAGTTATACAGCTATTTTGGTTCTCAGACGCCTACTTTGATAAGTGATAGTTAAAGAGTTAATGTTTATGGGTATGTTACTACAGTAGAAGGATGCAGATTTGCGATTTTACTCTCCTGTATGTCAAACTTCAGCTGTAATAATAGAAGCTCATGATAAAGTCAGGTGCTTTACATTGACCTCATTATAGAATGTTACTAGCAGTAAGAGCTGCCCTTGTGTTTTGCAACATACAAAATTAAGGGTTTTTATGCACAGGTCTATTGCTCTAACTTAAGTCTATTCCCCCCCCCCCCCCCCACACACACACACACACACACACACACACACACACACACACACACACTTTTTTTTTTTTATCCATGACGGCACCTCTGAATGGTCCACCCTCGAAGAGAAATTGTATGGTGCTTGGCTGATGCAACTGTCTCTAAAATGTTATTATTGTGGAACAAAATGTGGTGTGTTTGTATCGTGTACCCTTGATTTCCAGAAAACAGAAGTCTTTCTATATTCAATTCAATTATTTACTCAGTATTTTAGATTTTTGTTCAAAAAATGTCCCAAAGAATCCAGACAATTGATTTTATCCTTTAGTGGTTAGTAACTGTGGCAAATACATTGCAGTCACAGTCAACACTAAAATATCAGTATTTCAAGTCAAATCGTGTTTAAAAACAATTTACATCATTAAGTGGAGACATTTATATGGGTTAAAACATAAACATAATTAATGACAAGCAAATGTAAACAATAATACCTGTTTCGCACAGAGAAGGTACTTTTGGAGTGTTGAAGGTTTAGTGATTTCATATCATAGTTAATCTAACAAACAGTATCAAATCCTACATTATATCACCATTATTACTTATAAAATAATAAAATAAAATACTAGAAAACTGCAACAGGTAAGGACCCTTCATGTTTTGTTACTGTATTTTTTTTAACATTTGTAAAGTGAATTTTGAATGTTGTTATAAAACTTAACGAAATGTAACAAAATGGATTGCTTTGAGTAACAGTATTACAAAAAACAAACAAAAAAAACTATAAGGTAAAATCAATATGAACAGTTATTTAGAAAGGCGGATCTTCCTTTGTCATGTTGGAAAAGAAAATCAATATCACCTCCCAGCCATTTCTGGAAACTGCTTACTCTTCATGTGAAAGATCTACAGTATAAATGATCTAACAAACTACATTCATACATATTACAAGTTGCGAAAGCAAATTGATTCTCAAATTAAATACACTGCTAATCATTCCACTATGATCCCCCATAAGTGCTAGTGTCACAATGAACATCATTTCACCAACAGGCAGATACAGCTAGAGAGAATGATTTTTCTTTGACAGTATTTTTTATTATACTAATTTTAGTTATACAGTAAAAACAGTATAACAAGCTGGGTCATGTGTTATCATTGCTCGTGCATTCAATATAGCGTGATAAAGGTACAGTCAAATATTCTAAAATACCATTAAAGCTTTTATATCTGTGAATGTAATAGAGCAGGTTCTAGAGTGTCTATGTAGGATTACCAGGGGACCAGGTTTTAAAGTGTAGGCTACCTATATGCTATTTTAAGAACATAAGAACATAAGAAAGTTTACAAATGAGAGAAAGCCATTCGATTCAATTCTTTTAGCCTGTCTGCATATGACATGCCTTTTAAGCCTGGAATAATTCTGGTCGCTCTTCTTTGCACTCTTTCTAGAGCAGCAATATCTTTTTTATAGCGAGGTGACCAGAACTGAACACAGTATTCAAGATGAGGTCTTACTAGTGCATTGTACAGTTTTAACATTACTTCCCTTGATTTAAATTCAACACTTTTCACAATGTATCAGAGCATCTTGTTAGCCTTTTTTATAGCTTCCCCACATTGTCTAGATGAAGACATTTCTGAGTAAACAAAAACTCGACAGAACTAGGTCTTTTTCATAGATTCCTTCTCCAATTTCAGTATCTCCCATATGATATTTATAATGTACATTTTTATTTCCTGCGTGCAGTACCTTACACTTTTCTCTATTAAATGTCATTTGCCATGTGTCTGCCCAGTTTTGAATCTTGTCTAGATCATTTCGAATGGCCTTTGCTGCTGCAACAGTGTTTTCTCTAGAGGCATACACATATTTACTTTAGCAGCCACCATAGCTAGATTAAAAGTTACTAATTCTTAGGTTAGAAAGATTTAACTCTGTGTAATCCCCCAGGATAGCAATTAATGGGGTTAAATGTTGATTTTTTTGTAGTACATTACTCATCGCTTTCTATAGCTTACCACCATGGTTGAAGTTTGGAGCACTCCCATATCACGTGTAGAAAGCTGCCTTCCTGGCTCTTTATATATATAAACAAATTTTAACAGCTTTTTTGGCATTAAGTATAGGTTCTATGTATGCATTTGTATTGTGTTAGTTTATATCTCCTGTTGATATAGAGGTTTATCTTGCATATTTCTTGTCAATCCTCAGTGGAGAGAGAGAGCTCTCCATTTCCCCCTTACTTCTCTCTTAGGTGGCTTGCATTAGACGTGGTGAGTTTCAAAAGCTGGTTGTATAGTTCTGAAATGAGTTTAGCAGGGGTGGGTTTGAGTAGTGAGGCTTCCAGTACAGAATATTTAGGTTTTTTCTAAAGAGCTCTGTTGTAATGATTGAATATAATGGCACAGCTGTAAACATCGTGTGTGTTTGGGATTTTTATTGTTCCCCAAAAAGTTCACAATTTTAGTATTGTAATTTTTAAAGAATGCTTTTGGGATTGGCATATGAATAGACTAAAATCAATAAAGAATTCAAAGTAATATAATCATTTTCATCACATAGAGTCTACCTATCAATGACAGAGGTAGGGTTGAGCATCTCACTAGGTCTTTACAAATTGTGTCCATTAGAGGAATATAGTTTAGAATATATAGGTTGTTAAGGTGTCTGTCTATATATATATTCCAAGATATTTAATTCCTTTAGGTTTGATTTTGAGTGGGAAGAGCAATTCTAGTTGGGAATAATCTGTGTCTCTTAGGGGAAGGATTTCACTGTTTGACCAGTTAATCATATACTGAAATATTACTAACATCCTTAGTAATTTCAAGAAGAGCTTTTAATTAACTCTGGTAAAGATAAATAAATAAATAAAATATCAGCATACAAAGCAAGTTTATGATTTTTGTCTCCTATTTCAAAACCCATAATATTTATGTCAGTCCTGATTTTTTCAGCTAGGGGCTCAATTACTAATGCAAATAGTAATGGAGATACTAGGCATCCCTGTCTGGTGCCCCGGGTTCGAGATAATTCAATTTGTGCAGACTCTGGCTCGAGGATTGTTATACAGGGTACGAACCCAATTTATAAAGTAAGACAGCTGGATTGTCTGAGAGCCCAGCCTCCTCGACAATGTGACAAAAAAATCCTTAAATTCTATCCCTAACAAATCTTGCAATTCTATCCCTAGCAAATCCAGTCTGGTCTATGTTAATCAAAGAAGGTATGATTTGTTCAAGTCTGAGAGGTACTGTGCTTTGGCTAGAATTTGTAGATCTACATTAGTTAGCGATATAGGGCGGTATTCACACATAGAGAGGTCCTTGTCTGGCATACATCTAGCAGAAATGAATGCTTCTTGAAGTGTTGGGGGTAAATTTGCATAGGGGTCACTTAGCTCTTCATAGAATTTAATTTTAAAAAATCACTTGTCTATCCATCTAAACCTTCTGCTTTACCAGACTGTAATGTCATTAGGATGGCCAAAATTTCCACCTTGGTTATAGGTTGTTCTCAGATGATAGCACAGGCAACTTCAAAAACTTAAGAAAAGTACCCATTTCATCATGTGTATGTCCACCTGTTGAAGCGTATAAGTTGTAATAAAAATATTTGAAGCATAAATGGATTTCTTTTGGATTACTGGTCAATGATAAATCTTTTTATTTAATATGTTCAATGTGGGAGTTTGTAGTTTGTTTTTTTTAGTTGCCAAGATAAAACACAAAACATCTCCCAGTATTAGACTCATCACTAGTTGCGTTTATGTAAGTACTCCTCTCATCTATGACAGGGGTGCTGACTGCAGATCTTGAGCTAGTCCTTTACAAAGTACTCTCTGTTCTCATATCCGTTTCCTTTCCTAAGTTGTTAACCATGTTGTCAAACCTTGAGTCACCTTCCACACCCGCTCTCACAGATGCTAGGGGTATTTTTCTTTTAAATTTCTTAAAAGCCTTCAGTGGGTGTCTCCAGAATTCTGTTCTATTTAAAACACAGACCTGAATATTACCAGCTAGGATGGCTAACCCCTGCCAGCCTCAATGGGCTCTATTTCCTCCTGTTAGCTGTCTCTCCAGGCTGTCACAAGGTCTTTCCCTCATCGCCAGCTGCACTATTCACAGCAGTCACTGGACATATCCAGATCTTCATGATTTCCATTACATGAGAGTAGGTGTTAAAACTTCATGCTGTTATTGGACTCAGCTCTCGCCAAGATAAGCACCAACTAAGACATAGCTTCTCTTACTGTAAACTAATGTGATCCATCTGCATTTCCATCTGATGGTGTATATATCCTTCTGTCTGGTGTTGATGGCTGAAGTGTAATGTTAAAATCCTCCCTGTCAGAATACATGTGTGAATGTGGCTTGGGTCTTAATTTGCAGAGTGATTGGATAGGAGTGGGTGAGTCTAGCTGTGTGCTGTGTATTTTTGTTTTTCTCTGTGAAGGTGAATGCCAAGCCGGACATAACAATTGTTTTGTTTTGTGTGAACCTTTCTTTTTTTTGGCCTAAAAAAATCTCTAAATAAACGGGAAGATATCTTAAAATTATTTACTGATATCTTTAAATGAACAGGAAGTTATTTGAAGATAACTTCAAATGCTTTACAGATATCTTTACAGCCCTCATTTTAAGGTTCCTCTAAATGACAGTTTGGCGCACCATGCTAGCCAAATCCACATATTATTTAAAGATATCTCTAAATCATTTGACGATATCTTCAAATAACTTCATGTTCATTTAGAGATATCTCTCAATAACGTTCAGTTCATTTGAAGATGTCTTTAAATGGACAAGAAGTCCACTGAAAACATACAGCATTTTCACATACTTGTGATGTAGTTGTTTGCATCACAGATCACACACTACTTGCATGTTGACAGAATAGGTCGCCTAACGATTTATGTAGAATTGCCTATTCTCTGTTGGTGCTTGCACTCTAGTGCTACAGGCAAACAGTGTGCTCTCTGCACGTCTCCTTCCAGGTCAGCCTGAAGCAGTTGGCAGATGTCAGTGACTGTTTCTCTGTAGAGGTGAAATTGCTGCCAACATTGTGTGTCAGACAGGTTCAGAAAAGACAGGTGACTTTTAAATATTTGGGGATGTCTCCTCCTCCACTCTTTGTCTGGCCACGTAGAAATTATTTATTTATGTATGTATTTAATTATTTATTTCTTAGCAGATGCCCTTATCCAGTGTGACTGGCAATTGTTACAAAATCACAATACCAAGTATCACATTACACATTATCACATAAATCCAGTGTGCACTCCATATTTCTTTTACTTCTCTTTCTCTCTCTCTCTCTCTTTTCTTTATCTGCTTCCCTGGTAGTTTCACCAGTATTTACAGTCGACCCTGTAATTTGGGAACAGTTTAGACCTGATTTTCGCGTGTCTACTGAAACGCAAACACTGTTGATGGTTTGCTAAATCACTATATTTGTATTTAAATGAGGACACTTCCAAGTTCAGCCCATGTTAAGCGCTGATGCTAACTTGCCGGATGGGTTCAAAAAGCACAATTGCTAAATCACATTGGTCGGCAAAGTCTGTTTGCCCACATGTACGCCTGATTCTGATGCACTAACTGTCCACCAAATTGTTTTGCGATTTGCCTTTGGAATTTGCGAAATAGGTTCCAAGTTGTATGAAGTAATAATTAAAATAATATAAATTACAGTGCTGAAAGTTTGTGAACCCCAATGATAATTATGGAAATTCCATAGTTTTACCATGATAGCCTTCTTGAATCAAAACTAGTCTTTTCTTAAATATCCAATAGGGTTTATATTAACCAATTCCAAGTCTTTTGAAACAAAATGATGTATGAATTGGACAAACAATGAGTAATTAAGATTCAGGGTTTGTGAAAAAGTAAGCGAACCCCTAGTTTTATCAGCTCAATTAAGGGGATAATTATAATCAGGTTTAAATAATTAGGTTAGTTTGAATTTATTTAGCTGTTTAAAATAATGTTTCTTATTTCCTCACAGCAATACCCTACAATGGGGGATGTTTTCGGCCAACCAGACAAACTAGGTTTATAGAGAGAATGCCTGTGTATTACAAGATATCCTAACTTTGAAAAGCACATGCCAGTGGTTCAGTGAAATACATTCTCCTTCATAAGCTACCATGTTAGCAAGTGTGCGTCTGAATACTGTTAAACATGAAGCCCTACATGGATCCAACAGAAGAATTATTTTTAATTGGCTGCTTTAACAGATACGCTTGAATAACATGCAAACCAAAGCCATAAAATAGTGACCATTCTGTATACACTGTCCTGTGTAAGACTTGTACACAACCAGGGCCATAAAAAATTATGAATGCTGACATTGAAATCCCTCATCATATTTATAAGGCGATGGCATTTTTAAATACACATTTAAGCTGAGATAACAAAAAATAACTCTGTGAAAGAACAACATGTAAAGAGACTAGTTATGAGAGGATTTCATATTGAAAAGAAAACAAAAAAGCAATGTACTGCAGTCCTCACCTCCATCATGCAGCAAATACATACAAATCTCAATCTTTACCATAAAATGACTGCTGTTACTGCTTACAAATTACAAACCTCAATTCTAAAATTGTTTAATATGTAAATAAGGAGCAAGATTCAGCAGTGTCTCTGTGCTTGGGCATTGCCGTTAAAGGAACTGGCTGTGATACTGAGTACAGAGAAGTAAGGGGTCATGTTGTCAACACTAGCAATAGCAGTCAGCCATTACGTGTTCAAGCAGATCCCTCTTAAGAAATATATACTGGCCCCTGTCTCAGTCGACACAAGGTCCATCTATTGACCTGCGGCTAATTTAAAACCTGCCAGCCAGTGTTCACAGTGGGAGAATATAAATAACAAAAATCACATCCATTCGACCCACAAGCAGGGATCTGTAACTGTTTTGCCTGCACACTTTATAAATGGCACTTGAAATGGCACAGCTCATAACTATAAAACAGCTGGCTTAAGAAAGTATTTTTTTTGTGTTAAACCCCTGTGATATTAACAACAGCAATGCCTTCTAGTACAATGTTCTCTTCAAAAGCATGGAATGTTACAAGAATTCTGATGAAGATTAGACAAATCTCTCTGTTTGAAAACTGTCATTTAATAGGGATGCTATCACCCCACTGTAGCAACAGCTTCCAGTTTGTTTATCTTTGTGAAAATGTGTAGAACCTGTGGGTGCCAGAGAAAGAGAATCTCTAATAACTTAAAATATGTCTAAGAACAGTTTTATAATCACTGGTAACCTGACTGAAGTCTTATTTTTTACAACAATAACAGTATGTGCACAAAAAAAAAAAAAAAAAAACCTACATTTGTATCTTCAGAAATATATAAAATACGATTATTTGCCGATGTCTTATTCACCTTAGGTTACCTACTAAACTTCTGACTATGACCCTAGTTCATGAATGAATGCATTGTTAAACTGGTCTGGTATGCAGCCAAATAAGGCATTATGACAGGTTTTATCACCACTTTTGATCCAAATTAAAATATATAATTTGAATTGCAAAGGGTGAAAAATATATGAACATTAACTGGTTTGCGGATATTGTATCAGGCTGATAATTATTATTATTATTTTTTAAATCATCATTCATGAGAATGACAATGAGGATGATTCATGGAAAATTCTGCAAAGCTGCTGACATTTCACACACACACACACAAACACACTACCTTTTACACACTCAATGTAATTTGCATGGCACACTGGGCTAGATTGATCAAGTCCTTTATTTTATTTCCACCATTTTAAAACCATTACAGAACTGTTAAAAATGCATGGCTTATTTACTTTGATCAACAATCACACTTTCTGTAATTACCTGTTTCATATTTACATTTTGTTTACTGCATGACCTGTAAAACTTGAACATGAGAGAGAGAGAGAGAGAGAGAGAGAGAGAGAGAGAGAGAGAGAGAGAGAGAGAGAGAGAGAGAGAGAGAGCATAAATCTGCAAAGCTTAAGTTAAATTATTCCATCTCGAAAAAGAAATGTCCTTATACCCTTCTGAGGCTTAAATAACATGTAACTGATATTAAATAGCCATTCAGTCCTGCTCATAGTTACCTTATGAATACTGACCTTTTTATGCTGCTGCAAATCCCTAATGCAAAAGCCTTTCTACCATTTAAGTATAAATAACAGCAACATGAGCACCAGCGTCTACTGAACACCAAATATCAGATATCAGATTCTTCACTATGAGAAATCACTTCATGAAAATTATTATGCATAATAAATGGTAAAACTAGCAGCTGTGTTTTTTTTTTTTTTTTTTTTTTTTGTTTATAAAGACAATGCTTTTTCTGTTGCTGTACATTTCAGGCAATTCTCAGAATTAAGTACATTGAAAGGAAATTCTACAAAAATATTTGGAAATTGTAAAAAAATCTCAGATTCTTACATTTTGCTGTCAATTGGCTGTTCTAGCCTATGGTTATGTTATGTTGAACTCTGTTGTCTATGGTGGATTATGAAACGATTTAGTCCATTAGATTCCAACTCTAACGGGCTTCTGTTAGACGGCAGATGCCCACTGGAATGTCACAGGATCAACCGTGGATCAAATTCCAATTCAATCCGCGGAAGTGCCAGCTTTTTCATTTTGACTTGCCTTAATAAAAAAAAGTTAAAGCAAATACTAAATAAATACACAATTGGTCCAAATGTACCTGCAACTGCAGAGTCAGCCAATCACAACCTGTCAGCTTGACTGGAGCTCAGCATCTTTCAACAACAACAAACTATACATAGACTGTTCAGTAATATTGCCCCATTCTGATATTTGGCACTGTCCAGATAAACAACTCTAAAATTAAAGTTATTTGTTTAACACAGTTATTTGTTTTTTCCCCTCATTACCTCCTTTATGAACATTTCTCTACCATGTGGTAGTTGACTTTGACTTTTTGATCTCCCTCACCTTTGGCTCGGGATGCATTAACTCCAGTAGTGGTCAACTACAACATGCTAAAACCTTCATCGACGGGCACTATCTCTTAAATAGCCTGGGGAATTTGAGTAGGACTTTGTGTATTGTCTTCTCAGAACCAATAGTGACAAAGCACATAATTATGTTAAATACTGAATTGATTAAGACCTGGGAGGAGATTAAGTAACATATTTTACAGGTAGAACCAAGACCAGGAGGACCTTGAACCCCAGAGGGTTCCGGACCTTGAGGTTCACAACTGTGGTACTTGAGGTGCTTTCAATCTACATCAGCACATACCAGCCCAAGCCGTGTTCTTCATTTTAGAATTAAGATATTCAGAGATTTTCTTTAGTCAGGTAAATCATTACTCAATTAAACATAGGTGTTCAATTTGCAATTAAGGACTTGATTAAAGCGAGATCCTGGACTGTATAGTACCATAGTTACAGTTTAGTAAACAGTTCCAAAGAAATCACATGATACGGTGACCTTTAAACTCTGTTCGTCCCATAGCAATGAAAAAAGTATGAAAAAGGTGGGGCCAGAAAATTTGAAGCTACTCCCCCTTTAATAATAATATTGTAATGGATTCATAACATAGATACACAGCTTGCTGCAAGGCAAAGGCATGTAGTAATGTTTTCACTGAGTGGCTAAATATACATTTTCTAATCAGCATCCAAACTAGTTTAATATCATAAAGAGTTAAAGATGATCCAACATTAAGTTGCATTTTAAAATTAAAGGTAGCTTTCTCCTGATAAAATAGCTGGCAAAAACACTTACTGTGTATTCTACCCCTATAACACATAATTACATTTGAATTTATTCTCAACTGAAATGTTCATTCACAGTACGACTTATCTTAAAATGTGGTTTGGAGTAAGAATGTACTGTTAAGCACTCATTTGATATAAAATATTTTGTCTGAGAGAAGCTTAACACAGAAGGCCCCTGGCATACACTGCAGTGTTCAGATTTTAGGAAATAACATTTTACCAAATCAGATTTTTTCTACGACATCAAAATTATTAATCTTCTTGAAGACATTTATTATATAACGATACAAAATAATGACAAATGCTTCCTGACTAAATAACACGTTGAGCCCCATATTAAAAAAAAAAAAACAAACAAACAAAAAAGAACAAAACAAAAAAACCTCCATGTCATGCCTCCAATTGTAAACTAAACAGGTCATTTTTACAGTTCTGTGGTTTTGGCAGTATATTCAAAACACATCTGTGTACTTGTGCATCTATTACTTTGTTCTGAATAGAGCTCTCTAGAACAAAGTGCATGAATCACGATACAGCAAGGCCAAAAACAATTGCCGAACAGAGATATATACACTTAGTAACACCATGAGAATATGCTCATTAATCTGAAAAGGTTAAAATAAATAAATATATAAATACAACTTACCAATAGGTTTGTTTTGGCAGCAGTTCACAGTAAATAATACTGACAGTGGTACAATTTGCTAAGTTGTCAGGATAAACAACAAATAAATAAAAGAAAATGGAAATTTGACTTTTACGTCATAGTTAAGTATGCAGTAAGTTACTGTAACGTGTTTTTCTGTATAATTTATATATTTATAATAATAAAGGCAAAGCCCTATGTTGTACTACATAATTGTGGAGCGACCCTTCACATGATACTGTATGCTCAAGATGATTTAAGGACTTGGGTAAACTCCTCAGTAATCCATCCATCCATCCATCCATCCATCCATCCATCCATTATCTGTAACTGCTTAATCCTATATAGGGTCGTGGAGAACTGGAGCCTAACCTGGCAGACACAGGGCGCAAGGTAGGACTAACCCAAAACAGATGCCAATCCATTGCAGGGCAACTAAGGGGCAATTTAGAGAGGCCAATACACCTAGCCAACATGTCTTTGGACTGTGGGAGGAAAGTGGAGTACCCAGAGAAAACCCACGCGAACACGGGGAGAACATGCAAACTCCACACAGACAGACCCAAGATCAGAATCGAACCCAGGACTTGGAGCTGTGAGGCCTACTCAGTAATGTCTTTTGAAACTGAGACACACCTTCAGGTGAATTGTAAGTGTCCTGGGTGAAGTATTAAAAAAAAAAACAACAGGTATTGAAATCTGATCACTCGCCAACGCCGTCTTGCATGGAGCAGTGGAGATAGTGCCGGACTACAGCCTGCTGAATTGCTTTTCAGATATTGACTTGTGAATTGATAATCACATTATTATTTGACTTTTCACAGTTGTGCAAATCAGAGTCATACATACTATATAGGGTTAGTAGAATTATTATTTAATATTGCAGTTATGTTTTTTTTTTTTTTTTTTAAATACAGCTACTACTACGACTTATAAATAATAATACATGAATTTAATAAAACAATAAACTCCACAACTGTGTCAAATGTTTTTTGTTTAGTCCATTTGCACTGTCGTGTTATATATTTTTTTAATTACCATGACAATGTTAAAAACAATAAGGCCTACATTTTCCCCTAAAGGCAAATTGCTGCCAAATTGCCTTTACCATAGCAAATATATTACATGGGCAATTTGCCCACAGTGGAAAATTGGCCTAAATGTTTCCTGTCACATATAGGTGGTCTTCTGATCCGGTTTTAAAAAATTCTGACAAATATATACAAAAACATTCTAGTCTGTAATCAAAACAAACATATTAAGTAAGACATGACCTTTGTGATGCTGCTTGTATGGCATCAGCACTGTATATACAGTATTGGTGAGGCAGTGGAGAGCTTATACCCAGTAGAACATATTACAGTCGCCTCTCTGGATTAATTTTCTCTCACACTGGGACTCCATTTCCGCAAGCTTGCAGCTGTACACCTGGCAAAGGTTTCTTAATTGGTACAACTCCCAGGAAAATCTAGCATTCGCTGGGTAATTAGTGGGCCTCAAGTGGAAAACATTCCTGCCCTGAGTAAAAATTCCACAAAACAGAAGCAGCTCCCACGTTGAAAGATTCTGGATTATTATATAGTATTGGAACTCAAAAAACATTAACATTGTGAATTCTGCAATAAAAGAACACAGTATAGTTTGGATAAACACATATAATAAACAGGTCCATAGTGAGAATTAAAAAATGCAGAGTGTATATAGTTTCCTAAGCCCCTTTCACACTGGCATGCTCTACCTGGGTCGAAACCTACCCAGGTCACATGCGGGTCGGCTACGTGACCTTCACGCAGGAGTGGCTGTTTGTTACTGCATCGGCTTATGAACGGTCATCATGCATTTTATCTCGCTCAACCTGGGTCAAAGCGTGTCGACCCACATCCTGAGGTGGGTCACTGGGACCCGGGTACACCCCAGGTACGTGGTTTCACAATATGCAGGACTGTGACCCGGGTAAGAGTGCCAGTGTGAAAGGGGCTTTACAGAAAACATTCCACCTCACTGTTACAACATCCTCACCATTGTGCCAGATTTTATCAACACAGAAAACTGTTATATTATTGAAAACAACAAACAAGAGCTCTGTTTGTTTTCTTTTAAAATATTTTAACAAATTAAATGAAAACTTTGTTTTATATACAATAGCAGTGGTCATGTTTTAAGTTAAAAGGATGTGTTGAGAGTGTCAGAGTTGCCCAAGGTTACCTGACAAACAGCATCTTCATGGCTGAAAACTTGTGAACATATGGTACAGCTTCCAAACTTGTTGCCATGGCTGCGCACTTCCTATAGCATGAGGTATGTGCATATGTGTGTGTTACATCACAACAATGGAAAGATAATTTGAAGTTTCTAAACTGCATGTAAACCAAGCCACTGTTCCACTTTCTAATGTCATTTAGGACCTGACTGGAAACATTAAAAGAGCCACAATTAAGAACCATTCGTCTACCCATAAAAACTATTTTTTTGAACGGCCAACTCCGTGGATATCAAATATTCAAATTTGCTCAACGGTACTTATATCACAATAATGTCAATGAAATACTAAATCACACACACTCTTACTGGCTTTCACTTTCATGTCAGGGAACTGATGTCCCATATGAGTTTATAAATGAAAGTCCTATTGAACTCAGAACAGTAGTTTAGAATACCCTTATGTAGTCTTTCTTCTGAAAATCATGTTTTCACTTACCTATAGTGTAATATCTTTTCAAGTCGATGCGACGAGGGCTGCGTCTTTGGGAATTGGTTGCGTTGTTTTCTTCTTTCTCTGAAGTGGTTGTCTTGGTGACAGGTGGGGACTTGGTGAGTTGTGATGAATTTGCATCTACCACCAGGGGACTAGAATATCCTTGTGCACTCATATCCACTGACTGGGACTTTTTCTTCAGTCTAAGAGTAACAAAATAAGGTAACCATTACACTTTGTTGACAGCCTTAACATTTTTTGTTTAGTTTTGAAAAAGATCGTATCAGTACTTTAAATCAGTTGGGAAAAACCTTTCAATATTATGCATAATACTGTAGGTTTTGTTGTGCATATGAATTGAATAATAGCACACCATTATGTAAAACCATAATTCTCTAGAGAGAGTGCAGATACAAAAAGTAAAATAGACAGGCCATCTTATAATTGTATCGATCAGGACTGCTGTTTTACTCTGGTTGCTCGGTAATATCATTAAAAAAACACAAGGTCAGAAAACACATGTGATTCAGATACCCAGCTTAGATCCTCTAGTTCCTTTTATTTTCAGAGACCTACAGCTTCTTAGACACACAGTGGAGATGTTTCATTTCCAATGCAGTTTTCCTACTGGGTGTTAGACTTTGTTCTCCCTTTCCCTGACCTGTGGCACTTTAAATGTTATTAGCTTCCTCAGAATTGAAGAAAAATAACAAATACAATACAATTTAAAATCCATACCTTCCTACTGATTTCAGTCCAATGATTCCAGTAGATAAATGGTCAGCAAAACCCAAAAAGTCATGGATATATTATTTCACATCATTGTTTTTATTGTTATAAAACCAGTATCTGGTTTGGGTTTTGATATCAAACATTTATAAATGCCCATATCTCGAAAGTACGATTTGGATGATGTTCATGATCTCAGCCAGCTTGTTTTAAAAGTGTGTTAGCCACAACCAAAATGGTACAGGTGTGGCATTATCTCATATTTATATATTTACAGGCTGCCCTATACATAGATGTGCCTACGCTTGCAGCAGTAGAATATAAAGAAATTGTTAACTGTGTTTAAACTGCACAATTAACAAATGGAAGGGCCATTTTATACTGAACACAACATGCTTTTGTACACTTAACATCGCTCGATCTTCACATACATACAGCGCTTGTTCATTTATTTTTTTTAAACAAAAAGTGGGCTTGCATCTTGAAAAAATATTAATTACATTTCTTGAAACTTCTTTCATACAATGTAACTAGTGTACCCAAGCAGGCTGTCGAAAATAAATACTTGCTTTCTCTAAAACGAAACATTGCTAAACAAAATGCTTTAGATTGCCATTGAACATTGTTTTTATTTCCTGCAAACTGCAGCTAAAACAAGAGGTTTATCAGTTTCTGGTCTTTTTTCTGATCTTTGTGATGCCCCGTTTCTTGGACACATTGCTCCCTTTGTGATTTGACCTTTCAACTCAGTTTTTTTGTTTGTATTTATGTTTAAAGCAGCAATGATCTGTAACTCAGAAACAACCAATTAAACGTCTCGTTCTTATTATTGAAGAAAAAATATATACTGTTTCATTTTGAACACGGTAATAAAAACAAATTTCTGATTTTGCATGTACATTTACGCCAGAAACACAAAGACATAGGAACACCGTTTATTTCAGTGAGTTTCACTCCGCGGTGTGAAAGTCTGCATCTTACAGTATATCTTAAAAAAAAAAAAAAGTCACATTGGTGTGAAAGGACCTTTAACTGTTGTACTCTAAAGTAACATTTAAACTAGTAAAAAGCAAGTTTTTATATTTATATTTTTCTTGTTACTGTATCTTGTAAAGAGCTTTGTGATGGTGGTCCACTATGAAAGGCGCTATATAAAATAAAGATTGTGATTGATTGATATTATTGTTTTTTGTGTACTCTGTAAAAGCTGTTGTGTATGTTGATGTAGCTAAACCTACACAATTTGATGACCTTTCGGTGACATTTTCGTAAATTGTTTTTTTTTTTTCCCTGCAAAATCGTATCGTTAATGATGAATTTTGGTGAATTTACTATTTACTGGAATCAATTTTATCTTGAACTGACTTGTTTAAAGCTTGAAAAAACATAGTAAGTTAATGCTTAGCAGATCCTCAGTAAGAAAGCGCGACAATAAAAAATAACATTAAAAAAAAAAAATTAATAATATAAGGTTGATGAGCAGAACGGGCTAAATCTACAAGCAATATTATTTATGCACTACACTGCTGAAGTAGTAAGAAGGCAGCTGCAAGAGAAAATAAAAGGTGCAGTCCTGTCAGTGATGTCAGATGGTTCAACCAATAGCACTGTCATAAAAGAGGAGCTAGTATATGTATGACTCTGCCAGAAAGGGCCGGTGACCGTGCAGTCTGTGTGCATGCAGTCTGTGGAGAGGACAGATGCCCAACATATCTTAGAAGCTATATCTAATGAGGCAGTCTGTTTCAGGCCCTGTTGAGGCTGCTCATAAATGTTGCTTGTTTTTGCATTTTCTTCTGTCGTTGTCACCCCCCGGAGAGATGTTGGCCAGTAAAATGTCCGTGAGGCCGGTGGATTTTTCCATCCACTAGTCATGGATGGTTTTCATATATTGTAACTGTCAGTCATACTACAGAAGAATACCCTCTTACTATCTAAATGACAAAAAAAAAAAAAAAAACACTGCTGTTAATTCACTGTTTTTGACGTAATCAATAACACCAACTTGAAAGTCTGAGGCCGTATACCATAAATTCATATCTGAATGAAAAAGGATATGACTTAAGTGTGAATCACTTCCTATAAAACAAGTTAATTAACATACTCTCATTCCCTTTAAATTGTTATATTTGTATAGTTGACATCCTGAATACTTGAGTATCCTGGATATTCATTACCAGAGTATGTATCATATTGCAAGTATTTACAAGTGGAATTCCAATTCTGAGGAAGAATGATCTGTGCTGTTACAGAATCCTGGATACTCCCATACCCTTGGTTATAGTTCTGAAGGTCTTTCCTCCACTAAACAGTCTTCCTATTTAAATGGGTCTCCCTTCTTTCTTTTTATCTGAGTGATTTGCCCTCCATCCCTGTTCCCTTTGGGACAGTGGACCCCTAACCCTCACACCCTCACACTAGAAATTGCCCCGCCCAGTGACAACCTAGTCGTAATAAAATACTTAGATTTTTATGACCTCTGAGTTTTTTGAGTACAACTTCACAATCAGCTATTTATTAGTATTTAAAAGTTAAATAATGCACATTATCATAATATGTATGTGTTTTTATAAAGCAATTTATACAACTGCAGTAATGAAGATACAGACTGGAAGCATATTAAAAGTACAGTTCCCAAAACAGAGAAAGATCTTTTTTTTTACATGAAGCTTGTTAATCATTTTCCTTTTTTTTTCTCCATAAAATAAGGTATAGCTCCAGTAGTGAACTATACCGTAGGTGGCAAGTTACCACTGACATGTAAGAAACATCTACCTCAACAGAAACCTGATATGTGTGCTTAAGTCATTAGACATTAGACATTTTTTTAAAAGTTAATGCCTGCAATATTGCCTACATACATCCACAATCCACACTTTAATTTTTTTTTTTTATTATAACTAGAACACTCTATTTCAATACATCAATCACCCACAATTATATAAAGCCTTGCTGTGCAGATGCAGCCCAAGACAATAAATGATGAATTGCAATGTAAGTATTTCTTCAGGCTTACAGGGAACCCGGGAGCATTATGACTGGTGTCAATGCCTAGCTATGCATGCAGAGCTCATGCTGGGACCACCTGGCAAAAATAAAAAACAATTTCAAAAACTGTATAAACGACGCGGGGGGTCCGCCTTCAAGTCAGGACAGGTGCGCTTACCACCTCCCTCAAAAAGCCCTGTACCTGACTGTATCCTGGATCAGCGTGCTAAACCTTCACCACTGATTTATACACTGCATCCCCTCAATGGCTCTATCCGTTTCCCATCACTTCTTTCACCCGAAGATAGAATAAACAGCCTTTCACTTGGATTGTCAATCCACCACAAAACCCTGCATAATTGGCACAGGAGAACAGGAATTAACTGAACTTCTCATGCACACAAGTTTTCCACTGTTTGCCCAAAAGAGAAACAGAACTTCAGTGCTGCCAAAAACCAAAAATCCATCACATACTGTATATAGTTCAAGTAATAATATTATTAAAAAGACCAATTAGTTCAACAGTTTTATTTGAGAAAGTATTTGTTGTTGTTGTTTTCCGCATGGGGGCAGTAATGGTTATGAAAAAATTGTTACCGGTAACTGCTTGCGTGAACAGTAGGAATGTGCTACTGCTTTGGTTCTATTTTTTTAGGCAGATGTGACTTATATAGTGATTCAGCATTGTATAATTATTTTTTAAACATTTTTCTTCAGCATAAAACAGTTTTATGCTAAAGGAAATTTTGTTTTAAATGTAAATCAGCCATAATTAATGAGTTCTCTAACATGAAAAATAAAGAGACAAATATTTATGATGCTAAAACAAATCCAGGCATTCTCCAAACATAGAACAGAAGCTTCAATATCTGGACCTGTTGAGAAATCAGTCTGATCTGCATATTAGCCTGAGCTGATCGGAGCTGCTCAGAGCTGCTAATCTGGCCAAGGTCCTACAGCTATGGAAGGACATCATTGCCCTCCTCTTTTGTAGTTTTATGATTAGCTCCCTGCAAGGCTGTGACAGGATAGCTTGTGAATGGACATAAGGCAGTACGTGCAGGCAGCTGCACGTAGGTATTTATTTTCAAATTATAAACATTTGTAAATAACAAAAACACCAAACAAATGGCACAATGGCCAAAATAACAAACAAACGAACTAGTACCTTTCAGGGAAGTAGGTAGGTAGCAATCGTTTAGCTCTCTGTCTATTCGTGTATCGCTCAGCTCCACATAATGGCAGATGGCATTTCCTCCTGTCCTACATTTAAATAATAATAAGGGCTTTTCACCATCATACATAATAAATCATAATAATAATAATACAAATATGCATATATATATATATATATATATATATATATATATATATATATATTATATATATATATATATATATATATATACCCAGGGCACCCTGCCACAAAGGCCAAAAAACAAAAAAAATACTACAGGAATAAATAGTAAATAGTGCCACTGACTCAATGCACTATCCATTTTTTACATCATACATATGCTGGACCTTATTCAGTTAATTAAGTCAGTTTATTGCTAACAATGCAATATACGATAACTCAAATTTTACTGCTCAGTCTCCCATCTTGACAAATGAAAAATTTCTATCCTTTGACAGTTTATTATACAAGAGCCAAGATTCTTTGGATTTTTTGAGAAGGACTTAATGGTTTATATTTTGACTAAAGCTTAGAATACTAACACACTCGATAGAACACTTCATATCAAGGCTGGAAGATTAAGAACCATAGACAATGTCTATTTAAGGATGACAATATTCTCTGTCAAACGCTTCTAGCAGCGGGTGGCAGACAAATGGTGATAAATATGAACTATGAGTTGTGTTGAGGGAGGTAGATACAACACTGGACCTGTCACCAGTGCACATCAGCAGGATATCTCTAAATATAATCTGTAATGCTTATTGACTCTGGTTTGGACAACATCATTTGTCACACTTTTTCAAAGCCAATATATGGCGACACAATCTATTCGCCGATTTTGATTTTAATGCGCAGATTTGCCAAGGAGGCCTACAGCGGGAAAGCAACGTCTTGTCAGTCAACCAGACAAAAGTTGACAAAAATAAATACATGGTGAAAATAAAATAAAAAGTTTGGAGAAATAAAAAGTATTTTCCAGTTCATAAAGCCTAGACATCAAGCAGCACAGTGCCAAAATGACAAAGTGAAGATTAATAGCTCAACAGGGATTCACTTGGTTTGCCTAAAACTGCAGAAACAAAAGCAATCTGAAAGTAGTCACAGCATGCTTATAGTTCTAAACAAGATTCCTTATTCTGGCTGAGAAGTATCCCAATACAGTAGAATGCTGTCCCATACACTCTGCTAGCTATAGCAGCACACTCTGCAAAGCCATACGTTTGCTTTGGCTTAAAATTCCCATTTTACAAGAACATAAACCCATATGGCAAATTCAAGAATGTTCTGGGTCTAATCAACAGTTATGTAGAGTGGCTGGAGGCTTATAATACAATAAGAAGTAAGTATTCCTAGAATCAGCGAGAGCAGGGACAGGTGACTCAAATTTGGACAACACAGTTAGCGACTTAGGAAAGGAAATGAACATGAGAATGGACTTTACATGGGTAACCCAATTGTGCATCTCAAGACCTGCGCGGGTTCGATTTTTACAATATGCTTCCAACCCAGATCCACTACTATAGGACCTGACCCTAACCTGAAACCCGCTGCAACACCGTCTTCTTACCAGCGAACTGACCTGACCCGCTTTAATAATATCTGCAACCCAACCTGAACCCGCAAGTGTTTGTCCTTTACCTACTGCCTGTGTCGACTGACTCTCTCACACCCTCCCATTCACACACGGATCTCTCTACCTTTCTCCACAGGTTGAGGTTGAGTTTATACAATAGGCTAAACAGCGTGGTAGCTTTCTCTAGTGGTCTGGATATATTTTAACATTGTAACATTAACTATCTCTACTTACTTTACTTTAAAATACCTAAGTATTCCTTTCATGCCACTAGTTGAAAATGAGCTACACCTGTGTTTTCACAGAGATGTACCATTTTTGTGGCTGTCGTACACAAAAACATAATGACAGGTTTTACAAGCAACGAATCCAGTCACATGTTCATTATTTTCATTTGCTATGAGTCCTAAAGAATTCCAAACTTGTGATTTCTCTCTCGAACTATTATCCACTACATGATATAAACTCTGCGCTATCATTTGTTTCACCTCGTCCACAGGCATTTTTAACATCACCAAACAGACATGATAAAAAGGCGTATCAAACAAGCTGCAAAACAAACTGAGAACACTGCTTAGTCAGCTGACTCCTCCCTAATCGCCTCCTGCTTTGATACAGGAAATACATTTACCTTCTGATACGTTATTTGGAAAGGGTTACAGACAAGTATGCTGAAAGGACATTTGTGGGCATGGGTCTGAAGAATCATCAAGGGAGGCCTTGCATTGATCAGTACTTTTTACAAACTACGGTCAACTCAGACGAGTGAAATCCAGTGACCGGATGCACAGCACAGTTTGCAGGATATCACCACCTCTGTTACAGATGAGAGTAGTTCCAATAGGAGCACAGCTAGTGATGGAACCAATGATCCTGGTGAGCCAGTCACTTTGGACAATGCAGCTTGTAATGATATTTTGGAGCTTTATATTTAATTGGGAATTGAGCTTAGTGAAACCATAATACTGGAAAGTCATTCTGTGTTTTATAGTCCTAAATCTTCCCTCCCCCTTAAAACACATTTGTTTATGTAAAGAAGTAAACAGATCTAACCTCTTATCTGCCAGACCACAAGAAAATGTCACCCCTATCTAAGCTTCAAAAGGACTTGATTCGTTGTTTATACTGGAAAGAGACTTACTGGAACCAGGAATTTTATATATATATATATATATATATATATATATATATATATATATATATATATAGTATAATATATATATATATATATATTTGTTGTTGTTTTGTATTAAATCTAATATGATATAAACGTACATAGGCATGACATGTTCATGTATGTCAAATCATAACACTGGGAGTATTATAGATATTAGACAACAGTCATATAATTGTTTTATACAGTTATTTTACTGCAAACACTCAATATTTTATGGTGAAGATGAAACTAAAATCCGTAGTTAATTCCAAGATACTCAGAAAGAGTTATCTTACTATGAGAGTTTTGGTTTTTAAACATGCGTTCCTCAATGCTTGTAATAATGCTAATTGAGGTGTAGTTTTATGGTATGTCATGAATACCATCTTATTTGAAATCTGCATAAGAGATATTAAGAAAGCAGAACCAGGGAGGCAGGGACTTCTAGAGTTAAGAACGAAGCCATCAGTTGCAGGTTACTGTACATTTACCGTTTGTTTTGTATTTTTCTTTTTAAAAAGCTGGCTTGTAGCAAACCGCATAGCAACACTGTGTATTTGTAGCCTAATTAATCTTGTTTACATTTCCTTACTTTTAAAGCAAAAAATGTCCCCATGTTTAAAGCAGTTTGCATGTTGTTTTTGTTCACTAATCTATTTATGGATGTGTAAATTATTTTTCTATAGATGTTCGCAAGTCCGACTTTTTCACATATGCACCTATACCCCAGTCCACAGGGGGTCGGATATGCGATGTTGTACTGTACTTCAATTGGTGCACAGATTAAGCATATGATTCCTTATCTAAATAATGTTTGTTGAAATGTATATTAATCCAAGTTTCAAAGGTTATATGAAAGCATTTCTGACTGTTATGTAAACACATGGTACAAATTCAGGTGTGTGATGCAATACTGACTGTTAAAGCAACTTTCTTCTCACATTAAGCTGGTTTGACCACTAGTATTTAGGAATTCTCTATTTTGTGTTGTTAGTCTGTGCTACAAATAAATTGATTATACTTTTAAACCAGTGTCTGTGTTTGTTTTTGATCTGTTACTACACACTGTACTAATTAATAATCCAGTCTAATATTATATCAATGTTAAAGTTTCACCAGGATTGATGGATCTGAACTCAATGGATATTACTATAGCGTCCATTGTGTATATTCATATTCCAATTATTTCTACTTGGAGGCAATAACTGGAATACAAGTTCAAACTAAATTAGTAATTGGGATTAATTACCTAGATAACTAAATTAAGTAAACATCCTCTACAAGCTGAACGCATAGACTTTGGTTACAGGTTACAGAAACAACTAGAAATATTGATATGTTTATAAACATGAAGTAATATGTGAATGTGAAAAAGTTCACTGAAAGTTAAAAATAATGTGGTATTGAAGAGGTTGATCTCTACTAAACACCACCTATAATGTAACTTTATTGAAAGAATACAGCTTGTAACCCCACTGTCTGATAACTAGTGGTCTACATCATTAGTATGGTCAGTGTATAAAATAATGTGGCATTGGAAGGGTTCAGTTTTAATAGGCAACACTGGTAATGGAACCTATATAAGAAAACGAAAGAATACAGCTGTGTACCAAACATGAAGACAGTAGCTCAAAGTGTACTATCTCAATATAGCTGTGTACCAAACATGACAACAATAGCTCAAAGTGTACTATCTCAATACAGCTGAGCCTTCAACGTTCACATGGCTTCAATATGCAATATCGATTAGATCAGAGGTCAATGTCATGACCACCAACACTTTAGGCATACAGGTTTATATAACTGATAATACAAAAGTCTCTACCACAAATAGTTGCTGAGATATGAGTCTGCTATTGTGGCAGAGGCACATAAACACGTTCATTGTTCTTCAACGACAACCCTGATTGAACTTGAACTGCGGAATCATTTAATACTGAATATTGCATGTGTATCGAGTATGAAGCCAGTATCTCGAAACCTTAGATCATTATCATCTATGTGTGATCCCAATATGGCGGCCACCTTAGGTCACACGTAAAAGTAAACTGTGCCATTAGATTTTGTTCCAGGACTTTCCATAACACTGAACATTTTAAGCTGCCAGTTTCTGAGGTATTATCAGTAGTTGGTGCTGCAACAAATCCATACATTGGTCATCGATTCAAACATTAGCAAATGAATCTCTCACTGCAAAATAAACATTTATGTGAAAGGCCGATCTGAGTGATCTCCGGACTAAACAGTTAAATTGGGTCAGTTCGTATTATAAATGCTTACAATTGTAAAAGGAAATAACATACACTGCTAAAAAATGCTGCTCTGTAACTGCTACGTAAACGTGCTGATAAAATGTTAGCCTCAATAGGTAGTGCATGTGTTCGGCTGGTAGTAGATTCCAATTCAGGTCTAAGCTCCTTACATAATTCTGATCTTGCATGCTGTGTAGGCGAAACAGTTAACAAACACATGTCACCTGGGAAACTGTCTAAATTTATTTGCAGTCTGATATGGGGCGGATGAGATTTCCCTTGCCTAACTTGTTGTCTGATGGCTTCTATGTAACCAAAGAATGGCAGAAATGTTCCTACTAGAATGGGGTTAGTACCTTATTTGAACTTTTCCAATCTCAAATATAGGCAAAATATTTCACTGCCAAATTATTTCTGCTTTTTCAGTTTATCTGTTGAGTGCACATAGGCCAATATCTGTCGCAATTCAAATCATTGACTGACACCAACTGACAGCACCCACACAGCTTTAATCTCATTAAATGTTTTAAAGACATCTTCATAAACAAAGAGACAATCCTCACGTCCCTAAAGACTCCTTAAATGCATCCCGATGCATGTCCACATTCACGGCAAGACTGAATTCTTAAATTGGAAATGTTTTATTTCTTTGATATCTGCTTGAGTATGTGTTCCCTGGCGTGACCTTCAGTCCTCAAGTTTCCATTATGCTTCCTTTTGCCTGCAGCACTGGCAGACAGATTGGCCAAGGCTCATCAAGTCTGACATCTCAGCAGCAGTGAACAGGCAGCTTGTTTGTTTGGCAATATTTTAATATTTTAGCAAAATGTGATATATACTCCCTTCAGTGGAAGTGATGATAGAAATAAGGGACAGTTAGGAAAATGTTTAATTTCTTTGAGAAACCAATTACAGCATAAAACTGTAAAGAGGGAATAAAACACAGTTTTGCTTTCCATGATGTGCAGAGTGCAATTTCTAATTAACAGAACAGCATGTTTCAATAATAAATTATCATAAAGGTGTTAAAATATCTTGGAACATCACTGTAAAAGAAATCATCGATACATAAAAATTGACATTTCACAGATAAATCAATCGATGGGTTTTTAAATTGTATTCCAAAGTTTCTGTTTGTTAGAAACTTGAAATGTATAAATAGTAAAATAAACTTTGCATAATTTCAATTAATGTCTTGGTCGCAATGTTTGACATTGGATTGTAGAAAGTTTATTTTATTATTTCTAAATGTACCACTACTGAGTATTTTATAGATATGGAAGAAACTATAACTGGAATTTATTGTGACTAAAAGGTAATCATAATTTAAAAGAAACAAACAAACATGGTATTTGCTATGGTGAAACCTCTAGTTCAGTACTGTACATAAGTCCTCAGTGTAAATGCATTAACATGTCAACCACAACAAAAGTAAATAAACATGCCTGTTGTACTTTATTAAATAGAGGAGTAACTCCCTAAATAAATGAATTCACTTACATTTCTTACCTTCATACCCACGGTTTGGAGAGACACAGAGACTAAGATTATTACTTGCCATTTAGCAACGAAATAACAGACTACTATTTCCAGGAAACAAACATTTCAGAGTCAGCAAAGGTGAAAAAATAACATGTTTTCACATTTATAAAATATACAATTTAGAAGGGAAGAAGTGGAGTTAAGGTAGGGTGGAAGCAAACTGCAATAATTCTTGCTATAAAAAATATTGCATTGTATTGTAAACCCAAGTGTCTTATCCTTGCAATAACCCACAAACAGTAAAGAATGAAGCTGCTTCTAAACTATGAATAACACAAATTGGGATCTTGAGACATTCAAATGTCATGAGAGCATGTTGGGGGTCAGTGACAGGCTGGCTTGAGTGGTGATCTCAGACCCGGAAGAAATGCACAGTACTGCGAGGTGAAATGGTGAATGCGCTTGTGCCGGTTTTTTGCAAATAAAAAAAGGTTTAAACAGGAAACAAAACACTGAAAATAAAGGGCACAATGGCCAAACGATCAGCCAGACAAACAAGTGCCGTGCTGGTGCCTCCAGAATGAAATACCAATTGTTATTATTTAATTTAATTGAATGTACTCGCCTTCTCTCTCCTGTTCTCTACTCACCGAACACCCAACCCCAAGTGAGTGTTTCATGCCTCTATATATACAGCTGTGCCGGGATTCAATTACTAATTAATCGTTCACTTGAATCTCGGCACGTGAACTAATTTGTGCAGTCCGTGCTCTCATACCATTACATACTTTATCTGCATGAGAAGTGATTATGCAACCCCATGCCTAAATACAAGTATGTATTTTAAATCACTCATGCTACACAGACCAATGCATATCCTATGCAATAATACCTACACACCAACATTAACACACCACACGCAACATATAACACAAAATACACACAGGGGCGGGGCACACTGCCACAGGGTCCCAAATATTTCTTGACCACCGTGATATCCTGAATCCAACCCAGTGAAGGCTGTATTATGGTAGGCATTGTTTAGTTGACGTCAAGATGGTAAGTGTTACAAACATGCCAATACTTCTAATGTTTATTAAGGGTAAATCAATTGATCCAGTCTGGGGAAACTTTGCTTTGAGTCAGATTTCATGGTCATCTAGGAATACATTTTGCTGTGGTCCCTATGAAACCATCTCACAACCCCCTGCTTGGGAACACCAGTACTCAGGATCCCAGTGGAGTACTAAATACTAGTTGTGTTAAAATGTTTTATTTTGGTTGCACAGTTGTGATTAAAAGAGTGAAATAAGGTCGAATAATAACCCACTGATTGACATAACTAATGTATGCTGTGTAGGAGGAAGCTACAGAAATTGCACTCCCCTCCCCTAAACTTTTTGATGCAATCAATCTGTGGATATGCTATACACATATGTAGCATTTCTGAAATCTCTTCCCACCATTTAATTTTAAACTATACAAAAATAATTAAGAATTTCAGGTTAATATAAATTAAGAGATAATCAAATGTAAATTTAGCTTTAGTGCTCAATCAAGGTGCCTTAAGAAAGATGCAATGCTGCCTCAGCTGAGAACAACAAGCTGGTATACTCCAGTATAGCCAATAACTTACGAGGTGAGCCCACGGCATGTCGTCCATGTCCCTCTTACTCAGAGCTGGGGTGTTTAATTGATAAAGATTAAGAGATTCACAAATGCATTAGCTTTAACTGACTAAAATTGTTGTTAATCTATAAATCAAATCTGAATAAAGTAAACAATAAATACAAAAAATCATTAAGTCATTAAACATCTTGAAGCAGTTTAAATCATGAATGCATTTGGTAAAATAGCTTGATTACTATGAAATCATATTATATGGGCCAACTCTAAACAGTTGTATAGAAAGGCCAGTAGATCAGACCTCAGCTTTCCCATACATTCCCTTCTAGACATCCTGCCATGATCAGTTAATCAGAATACAGCCTTACCTGGCAGAATAAAAAATAAATAAATAAATAAAACACACACATACCCCAGGGTGTGCCCCCAGCCAATGTTGGACTAAATAATAAATGCCAAAGAGCTTGCAAAACTTTCAGCCTTTGAAATGTCTTCAATAGAGAGTGAAATACTTGGTAAAGTGGTCAGACATTGAGGTAAAAGGCTGAAGGGAGCTGCCCAGCTTACTTTCTAACAGTCCTGTCCCATGTATTGTATTAGCAAAACCACAAAATGAAAATCTGAAGTATATTGTATATTTTAGCTGACACATTTAATTCTTAACTACGTCTTCATTTCTCCCATATCTTTTTCTGCATCTGCAGACAAGGCAATCATTCAATGAAGGCATTAATCACATGACAAGCCTGATGTGCACTGTGTGTACAGAGTGACAACATTTTAAATATATTTAATAACAGTCACCATATAAGAGCCATGTCTTGCTTCAGGTGTGTATATACACAGGAATTGATTACACTACCATAATCAGCCTCACTATGATGAGTCATACAGTTGGCGAAAAGCTCTATTCCGTTCCTTTTCCTTCATTATTTTGATAGATCCTCCAAAAACGCCAAAGAGAAAAAGAAGTGTGCCATATGGCTTCCAATATATTGATTATTATCTATAGACTTAATTGATTCTTAGATAATAACGTTGGGGAAAAAAGGCAATAAATAAATAAATAAATAAATAAGCATGTATATTCCATTATCTGTGATTTACATTTTGTTAGAAACCACCTTGGACTGAGCCCTTAGAAAGTCTGAGAACTTAAAATGCTGAGGTAGTGGCTTTGTGCTCTTGAAACATGTCTATGATGCTAATCTCTGAAAAGAACACGAGTTAGCATTCAAATTGTTCACATTATTTAATTTATTTTTTTTCTAGTCCCAGCCACTTGTCAGTAAAATGCCAAAACCATGCAGAAAGCAGACAGGCTGACCTAACCTATATTGATAAACAGCATGGCTGTGTCCTTGATACTTTTCAAAGCAGATGCTTTTTTTTTTTATAAATTTAGAGTGACCAGTTATTATTTGCATTTATTTTCCCTCAATTTGAAATGCACAATTATGTTTTTTCTCCTCACTGCAGTGATTCCCCACAAATCACAGACCTTCTGAGGACATGTGAGCATCCTCCAATCTTACAAGCTTAAAGCCAGAATGGCTTTTACGCCGAGCAATCCAGAGCAGAGGTGGGTGGGCTACCGATCCCGAAAGACAGAGATCAGCCCTGCTATTACCCACTCTGAATATGCTGAGTCTGGCCAGTAGGGTTCACTGTTGCACAATGAGGAGAATAAGTCCCTGCCAGTTTCCCATTTCCACCCCTGTGAGCGTCAGAGCCAATGTGATGTGCCTTTCAAAGTCCCCAGCAAACCTCTGCCTCTTTGCACAGTCTTAACGCGAACCAGCGCCATCCAAACTGTATGACTCATCCTGCACTCCCCGCGGCAGCGCTTTAACACCTACACTAACAGTGAAAACCACTGTTCTATTTAGATATTTTCTAAAGATAATGATGCTATGGCTCCTTCATAGAAATATAATCGAAAAAGTAATCAAAAGTGTAATATTGCAGCCTTTCAGACTTAAATATATAGAAGAAAAGGCTGGAACAAGTTAAAACCAACAGAAATTATACAATATCATAATATACCAATTCCTTTCTGTTTAGTTTAATTGGTAAATAAATGCTTATTGATTAATGAAGAAATTGAAGTCATATTAACTGCCAGTTTCAGTTTAGCTCATTTTGCTAATCTATCTATTCTTACAGGGTTTCGTAAGGACATTGCAACATTAGACAAGCTTGTAAAAATACCTTAACAGCCCTCTGGGACACAAAGCCAAACACAGCTAACTCCAAATCCACTTTTCTGATCAAATAGGATTATCTAGATTATCAGTTTGTCCTGGTGTGTTCGTTTAATACTTGTGTCCAGGCATATTAATCCAAATACAGTACAAACATTAAAGAGCAAGTAGTAGCTAAAACACAATATACCATAAAGCTGTGTAAACAGGTTCATATAATACAATTGTATGCAGTGAGGAGAGGGCCCTGCAAAGATTAAGGGTGGCTGTATTAACATATGCCATTGTTTCTGTCTTTAAAATATACTACCAAAACTCAGTGATAACATTTCCTTTGCTATCATGCATAACTGCATTTAGAAGTGTTTTCAAACATTAAAAAAACAGCTTAAAGCTTAGAATGTTGCATAACAAATATTAATTTACATATTTTTTTTAGAAGTAAGTAGACACGCCAATTTGGTTGAAAAAATATTAAATGAACTGGAAGATAGCAAAATAGAAAAAAAAAATACCAAAAAATAAATAAATAAAACTTCCTCACATTATCCACCTCTCTCTGACACAGACCAAATTACTGAAATCCAAGACATCACTGAATTTATTTTTATTCCTCAGGTCTGTTCTGCTCAAACAGTGTGTCTGCACTGAGTGACAGGAAAAAAAAAAAATATAACTCAGTGCCGTCTCAACTCCAACAGCAATGTGCATAATATTATAAATAAAGATGTACTTTCTTTAACATGCTTTAATTAAAATAATTTACTCAGCTTAGCTTAGTGTGTAGTTCAAAGTTATAAATTGGACTACTTTATTGGTGAAAGTATATTTAAAATTAATAGTTTTTTTATCTGAACATGACTTATGCTTTTTTTTCTTCAAATCCACTATTTGACCTGGATTATAAATGCAATAAGGCCCTTCAGGGTGTCCGTATACGTTGAATATATGGACTTGTCAGGGTTGGAGGCACTTGACTTTGTCTCCTGCCGCACAACGCCCTGAGGTGCCCTTATATTCGACGAATACAGACAACCTTATTGCATACACACACACACACACACACACACACACACACACACACACACACACACACACACACATATATATATATTTTTTTTTCTTTAGTATGTTCTTAGGACTTGCTGGGGGTAGAGCTTATTGTCCAATTGACAACGTACTGCGTATGTCACAGTTGTTAACACTAGCAGGGATAAACAGGCCTTTGAGACAGGGGAGGGGGGACATGTGGGGTCTCATTTTTTGTATATCTTTGTAGAGAAAATAGCTAATTTTAGCTTTCTTATGTTCGATGACAGAGTGCTAAATTTTACTGCTGTCAGTGCATGACTATGTCTGCCTCGACCTCTGGGGGACTCTTACATTTGTAACATGCTTACGTTCACTTTACACTTTTGAGAACATTTAAATTATCATTTTTATCTCTAAACATCAGAGGCCTTATAATCGTACACAATGAGTAGACCTGCTTCAAAGGAAAAAAGTAGATATTGCACTACTACATGAAACACACTTACACCTCACAGATACTACAAGATAACAAAACTTATAAATTGATCTCAGCTTCTAGTACTCAGATTAAAACTAAAAGGGTGTGTATTTTAGTAAAAAGGAATCTAAACCTACATATAGATCAAGTTAGCACGGATCAATCTGGCAGATTAACATATTTCTGCACAAACTTACAATACAAAAAGCATGCTTTTATAAGTGTTTATTCTCCTGCGGTATTTGAGCCCACATTTTTTCTACTATTGTCTGAAGAACTTCTGTTATTAACCGACCATTCATTGATTATCGGGGCAGATATGAATGCTCGCCACGATCTACAAATTGATAAGTCCAATGCCAGCAATATCTTTCACGCCCCAGCTTCACAGGTACTGATTCCATTTATTCAAGATTTAAACGTGATAGATCTCTGCCACAAACCCAGCAAAATGTAAAACTTTTCTACAAAAGTTGGACTTTCCAAGTCTGACACAAACTGACGCTGCTGCTTTGGGCTCCCCGATTACACTCGAGGAATTAAAATCTGCAGAGCTAGACTCAAAAAAGGGCAAAGCTCCATGTTTAGATGGTATTCCAACTGAGCTGCTGTTATCACTATGGGACATACTCGGCCGACTGTAGCTAGATACTGTGAACTCTGCAATTGAAAAGGGTGCTTTTCACTGAGATTTCAGCACTGCCTTGATCTCTCTCATTCCCAACAAGGGGAAGGATGCCAATAAATGCGCTAATTATCGTCCAATTTCATTAATCAATGCTGATATGAAACTGTTTGCTCGTGTTCTCACCCTACATCTGGAAAATTGCAGATAAACTGATACACCCAGGTCAAACCGGTTTCATGAAAGGCAGTCTGGCAGCAGATAATATCTACAGACTATTACATGTAATTGAACAAGCCAACACTTTAAAACAACCCTGTGCGATTTTATCTTTAGATGCTGAAAAAGCTTTAGACCGTTTAGACGGAGTATCTTTGGTGTGTCCTTGAAAAATGTGCCTTTGTTTCTACATTTATTAACATGATCCCAGTTTTTATGCTAATCCCACAGTGTGAATGACAGTGGACAACATGCAATCTGATTTATTTAAGACTTCGCACTGCATGTGTCGGGCACCCTGCTCCACATAGTATGGGAATGTCCTGAAGTGTACACGTTCTGGACCACTATTCTCTCTGATCGGGGTAGAACTTCATTTAGACCCGGTATTGTGTTTGCTCGATGATGACTCCGGCATCTGTGAATCCGTCAAGCAACATAAAATGTGGCTCGCTGGCCAAAAGCCAAAAAATGTATTGTTCAATGCTGGCTCCCCCCTCATACACTCCCCTGGAATAAATGGTTAAGATACTTTCTTAAAATAGTTCTCCTGGAAACTTCGACAGCCCCTCGTCTTTGGAACTTACTCCCGATTCATATCAGGAATGCTAGCACAATTTAATGTTTTAAATCCTGTTTGAAAACATATTTTTTTGGGTCTGTTTTTTTGTAACTGGATTATATATTAGAGACACAGGCTTTTTATATTTATTTTGTAAAGTGCCCTGGAATGCTTGCATGAATAGTGCTATATAAGTGAAATGTGTATTGTATTATTATTATTATTATTATTATTATTATTATTATTATTATTATTATTAGTTGTAGTAGTCAGTCATAGCATTAGCATCCAAAAAACAACCCAGCATAAAAAAACCGCATTTATTTACACAGAATAAATAACGAAAAAATTATAGCATTTTTAATAAATCAAACGATTTAGTGTTACCTACAGTCAAATAATGAGTGGAATTTTGTTTATTTAAAATACTGTAATATGACATTATGGAAATTATATAGGAAATTTATATATATATATCCTTATATAATATATATATATATATGTGGCTGTAAGAAAATCATGGGCCATGAATTTGTTGCAGAAACCGCAACTTTTTTTAGTTACCGCAACTTTTAATGTGACTACAATGTTTCTATTATTTATATGTAATTTCATTGCAAAATAATGCTGAAAAATAAACTGAAACAGAAAAGGAAATGTCACTCTTACATTGTCTTTTGCTAGTGGGGGATTGGCATGCCTGGTCATTCTCTCTAGGCAATCAGTGATCTTCTTTGGCCAAATAATACAGATACGCAGAGACTAATGATCCCCATCTTGAAATCTACTAAATACAGTATTAGAAATATATTAGAATAAAGAAGTTAACAATAGTTAGTTATAAAACCCAAGAATACCATCAGATAAATAAATCAGACCACAAAAAGATAAAAATCCAAAGGATCAAATATGTTTTTAGTTAAATTTATGTGGATGGTATCTAGACATATCAATAGTATATCATACAATGTAATTACATATTTATTATTACTTCAACAAAATTCTGGTGCTGTCCTAATAATTCTAAAAGTATAACGATCGCAGCATAAACAGGCCCTAATTAATTATGCTACCCATTTAAATGCTCTGAAAAAGGCAGAGAATAACCTTCCTTTCAACATCTTCTCACAGGTCTACCTGGCATTGGGTGAATCTGTGAGTTCAGTGCATTTTAACAAGAAATCTGAGCCAACCCAAGCTTGCTGCATCATATACACATAGCATCATGTTCTTTGACTGTAGAAAACATACAGTATAAACATAGTGTTCTCACGTAAATTGCAATTCTGTCCAAACTGATTGACTACCAATGGCTTTAAGCAAATGTAAATATATTAAACTTGTATCAAATAATATGCTGTACAAACCAATAATGAAAATAAAACAAGGCTAAAGGGTATTAGATGAACACTGACAACCGCAATTGTTGCCATTCGAATTACTGTACTCCAATGTCTGCAGCTTCCCTCAGTAAGCATGCTATAGGCCATTAGCAGCAATGCTTTGTTAACTTGTAACCCATAATCTTGTGTCCAATGAATCTGTCACAGCAACCTTATTCAAATAAGTCTCTCTGAAGCATGTGTTGGGGCATGCATGCTAATAATGCAGACAGTAATACATGATGTCTGGGAAAATAGAAAACAAAACTAAATATCAGACAAAATATGTCCTGGATATTGTAAAAAAAAAATGTACAAACTCTTGGAACAATATCCACCAATTCATACCATATTCAATATCGGTATCCTTGGCAAGTATGTTAACTTTTGTCAAGTATATGCTGGTATGTGTTGGTCATTAGAAAGAAATGCGAAGCAACTCAAAGCACGTATTGATTCTATTTGTAATATTAGGGACAATATGAAGGACAATCCATGTTATGTTTGTCTATGGATTATGTTCAGTCACTAACCTACAGTATCACGCTTTCTCCAACACCCCAAGAGCATTCAGATTCAAACCTAAATCTATTTCCCCACCTGTGTACAAGTTTCTTTCTTTGCTGAGCTGGGTGCTGTTAAATTATCTTTTTTGATATTTACAGCTGGGTGTAAAGCAAACATGGCTAAATATCATCCATTTGGTTTATGAGCTAATGCAAACAGAATTATGCAAATGCAATATCAAACGTACCTCACTGTTAATTTTTCTTGTTATCAAACTGCTGTGAAAGTTCAATGCCCATTGTTACAAGGTTAAAGCAAAAGTTCCAGGAAATCATAAGAAGTCAGTAAAAAAAAAAATATATATATATATATAATATATATATATATATATATATATATATATATATATATATATATGTATATATATGTATACACCTGCCCATTTCCCATCTTCTTCATCTCTCATTTTACTAGAATTTTAATATTTGATAATCAGTTGTACGTATTCTAGAAATCCCATTTATAAAAACACAAAATAACATTTTCCATACTGGAAATATAAAATAAAAACCAAAAACAAAGAGCCCATTTAAATTTCACTACACAGTATTTATGTTTTACTATTTGCTTACTCACCTAAACCTTGCCATATTTCCATTACCCAGAGTAATATGCATTTATTGTTAAGCAATCAATCATTAAGGTTTGTGTGCAACCTATATAAGCAGCTTTATAGGTAAACACTATATAAACATATACTGTACATGCGATCAATTTGCACTGCTTAGAGTCTGTCTTCCATGCCGAATTTTGCTGTGTTCAATATCTGGTTGGATTTTAAAACAATATGATTTGAAGGCGTGATACAACAATTTCAAATGGCAAACTATGAACATTTTGAAAGCTAAAAAAAAAAAAGCCCAGTTGCTTGCAGGCAATTTTCTAAACCACATCAAGACACTGTCACATCAGAGAAAGCCAGCTGTGCCCATAGTTGTCACTTTTCACCTTAAATAGAGCTTTACTACTACAGAAGGTCTTGGGCTGCTCAAGGGTTTAGCATTTTTCACGGTTATGGGTTCACTCATTTTACAGCATTGCTCTTGGCTTTTGCTCGGTTCAGAGCTCTGGGTTAAGGAACATAGCATTTATCAAACCTTGTTAAAGCATCTGTCATGTACAATCAGCACTGCAATCACATACTAATATTAAATCTGTTTGTGGAGGTCTGCTACTTCATTAGCATGATTTAATGTTTGTTTTTTTGTGTGTTTGCCATTTTATGCAGCAGTTCACATCAGCTGAAACACTAGCATACAGCTTCTGTTTTTTATATATACTGTAAACAGTAACAAATAAACAATTTAGCAGTGTGCAGATATATTTTGTGGAAAAATATTTGTTTTGTTTGTTTAATAAAGTTTTCTATTAAAGCTACTGTATGTGTCTATCAGTTCCTAAAGCCGTATTGGCACTATTCATACTCTGACTTTAACGATGTACTCTACATCAATCTATATAACAAAACCAGCAATTCTAACAATATCTTGTGCACTACTAAACATAAATCTGGTTGCAGTGTGCAGTAGTTGCCTATGTGTTGCAGGGGGAGCTGGATTTTAATACTCATTTTCTCTTTCTTGTGTTGAACGCTCCTAGGTGTAAGTTGAAGAATGTTTTTAGTTTGATTGACTCAATACAGAATTGTGTTGAAAAATAAACTGCTGCGGTACATACAACATGGCAAAGGGGCGATCATATATTTATTATGAACACAACGTACTAGGCAATAAGATAATGCACCCATTAGGTGACAGTTTTCTTCCCAATACCTGGCCACAGCATCACTTCTTATAAGACATTCCTGACATCTACAAACTCAGGGTTGAGATACTGCCCTGTAGGTGTCGATCACACTGTTTGTACATGTAACTTTCTCTTAGAGCAGGGGTGGGCAATTCTGTTCCTGGAGGGCTGCTGTCCCTCCTGGTTTTTGTTCCAACTGTACCCTAAATTAATTAATTGGACCAATTAACTTCTAATACTAACTTAATTGGTCCACTGGAACAAAAACCAGGAGGGACACCGGCCCTCCAGGACCAGGATTGGAGACCCTTACCCTGAGTTTTCCTCAGTCTGTCGCATTGAAAAGAGCAGATCTGGCAATCTTTGTAATAAAGAGAATGAGATAATAACAAGAGAGATAGTAAAAGTCCCAGTAAATGTGAACGGTTTAGAGAAAGCATCTTGCTGGAACATTTATTACTAAGTTTTTTTAATTGCATTTTTTTCTGTTTCAAGCGAGTAAAAAAAGAAA
The DNA here is from genome assembly GCF_017654505.1 of Polyodon spathula. Taxonomy (NCBI): domain Eukaryota; kingdom Metazoa; phylum Chordata; class Actinopteri; order Acipenseriformes; family Polyodontidae; genus Polyodon; species Polyodon spathula. The sequence goes on from NC_054537.1 coordinate 80,237,795, forward strand.
GCGACTCCTCCACACGTGTACCCGTTATTCACACAGCTTTGAAGTGTGAAGATTTGTTCTCATCTGAGTCCTTGTCCTCACTGTCTTGTTCTGCTTGAATGGAGATTACCGTAGCCTACAATTTATGTCTAGCTCAGTTAAAAAAAGACCACATTTAGTCTTTAGTTTTAGCTTTGGATGACAGGCGGTTTCCGGTACTTAAACAGAAGTACTGTACAAAAGGGCTTCAAAAGGCCTGTATCCTGTTTATTTTTACAATTGCTAATATACATGAAATGCACCAACTTACATCCAAAGTAGCAGACTTCCCTCTTATAAAATTCACAAACAAATGTGTTAGTAGCTTTTTACAGAATGTACCCATAATGTAACCTAAAACTCAGCATTACTAAAGAGTTTTAAAACTCAATATGAAATGATATTAACTTTGTATTTCAGTGCTCAGAGAGCAGAGCACAGAGTACATCAACAAGACCAAAATGTCATTAATATCCTCCTCTATTTACCCATTTTTCCTGCTCTAGACTGGTTGTTCTTTCTCAAGGCCTGTCCTAGTTAAATGTCAGTTTTTATACTGAAGGCTTTTCTCTTCAAGGCAATAGTTCTAGGTTCTTCATGATAAGATTGCATTTGGCTTTTTTTCCCACCTAACAAAGCAGTTATTACTTTAAGCATTTTGCATCTGGCCTTCACACCTCCTCAGCAAATCTATCACTCAATCATTTCAATTAAAATTATGCCTTTATTGTCTACCATGAATCTCTGATTAATTTTCTGCAGGCATAGGCATTGTATTTAGATACATTACATAACCTTCCTAATATTTAGTTATGTGTGTTCTGTATGATTCTATCTTGTTATACATTGTACCATGGCTACCCAGGCATATGTACAAGTCTACAGGCAAGGGCTAGATGCTCCTCCTGAGATGTGCTACAGGCTGTATTTGTCTACCGCGGCCAACATGAGCTAACATGGTCATCGTTGCATGAGAACAGCAATTAGTTTAGGGGATTTTAAATCTCACCATAGTATACAGAGGGTGTGTCAGAGAGAAGGTTGTTGCAACGGGACCGGTTTTAGTGGGAGCAGTGCTTGGCCAATTGTAGACAAACTTTTATTTCAAGGCTTTATTTTCACGTTAGGTTTTGGTTTTATATCACTCGTACAGTCACGTAGTTCCATCTGTTAACCCCGCCCTAGGAGTTACCA